>NC_059219.1:27500-267500 GCF_020615455.1 Coregonus clupeaformis
TAAACAACACTGTATTCGAAGTGCCCACTATTTTATTCTAACTATAGAATAATCATTATATTTCCATGATTCCAACAGTTCACCCAAGTGTTTTGCTCTAAATCGCAAGCCAACTCACAATTACAACATTTGGTTAAAAATAAGGCCTAGGTTGTTTGCCCATATCGTGCAGCCCTACGTGGCAGTGTGGAAATGATCTCAAATGAGTGCAGGAAACGCAGAAATTGATGAAAATGCTGAAAATTATTTTGGTTGAAGATGAACTGAACAGTATAAAACAATCAGAATGGAGAAAAACCCATTGAAATCACTTAGAATGTATGTGTTGCCACCCTAGGGTCACGCACTACTCATAAAGCAAATTTAGAACATTTATTATTCAAAAATATAAGATACTGTCAAATACCGTCCAATTTGTTTAAAATACCGTGATATGATATTTTGGCCATATCGCCCAGCCCTAACTCAAGGTATAGTTAACTGTAGATCTACACACACATACCTGTATATGCAGACATTCGTTCGACATGAGTATGTGTATCCCCCCAATCTATAATAAGCATACTCCAAAGCCCCCCTACCATCACCCTTCATCTTGTCATCATGGCCCATACAGTTCTGAACTGTCTAGTATGTGATGTCATGTCATGTTTGCACTGAGGTTTTGGAAATATCGATATTTCATCATTCAAATGTCAGAGGAGGGTCTGGGCCTTGTGTCACCATTAGCCAGGGTCCTCCTTTGGTAAATGTCAGAGTTAAAAATGACAAGTGACCACAAACCACAATCTCAATGATGGAAATAATGTTCTCCACTGTGGGTATGTTGGGCAGGAGAGGAGAGTGGAGGATGAGGCGCATCAGAGGGAAAGAGGGAGAGAGGAGAGTGGAGGATGAGGCGCATCAGAGGGAAAGAGGGAGAGAGGAGAGTGGAGGATGAGGCGCATCAGAGGGAAAGAGAGAGAGAGGAGAGTGGAGGATGAGGCGCATCAGAGGGAAAGAGGGAGAGAGGAGAGTGGAGGATGAGGCGCATCAGAGGGAAAGAGAGAGAGAGGAGAGTGGAGGATGAGGCGCATCAGAGGGAAAGAGGGAGAGAGGAGAGTGGAGGATGAGGCGCATCAGAGGGAAAGAGAGGGAGAGGGTGGAGGCAGAGGAGCATCAGAGGGAAAGAGGGAGAGAGGAGAGTGGAGGATGAGGCGCATCAGAGGGAAAGAGAGGGAACTGGGTGGAGGCAGAGGAGCATCAGAGGGAAATAGAGGGAGATGGTGGAGGCAGAGGAGCATCAGAGGGAAAGAGAGGGAGAGGGTGGAGGCAGAGGAGCACCAGAGGGAAATAGAGGGAGAGGGTGGAGGCAGAGGAGCATCAGAGGGAAATAGAGGGAGAGGGTGGAGGCAGAGGAGCATCAGAGGGAAAGAGGTAGAGAGGAGAGTGGAGGATGAGGCGCATCATAGGGAAAGAGAGGGAGAGGGTGGAGGCAGAGGAGCATCAGAGGGAAATAGAGGGAGATGGTGGAGGCAGAGGAGCATCAGAGGGAAAGAGAGGGAGAGGGTGGAGGCAGAGGAGCACCAGAGGGAAATAGAGGGAGAGGGTGGAGGCAGAGGAGGCAGAGGAGCATCAGAGGGAAATAGAGGGAGAGGGTGGAGGCAGAGGAGCATCAGAGGGAAATAGAGGGAGATGGTGGAGGCAGAGGAGCATCAGAGGGAAATAGAGGGAGAGGGTGGAGGCAGAGGAGCATCAGAGGGAAATAGAGGGAGAGGGTGGAGGCAGAGGAGCATCAGAGAGAAATAGAGGGAGAGGGTGGAGGCAGAGGAGCATCAGAGGGAAATAGAGGGAGAGGGTGGAGGCAGAGGAGCATCAGAGGGAAATAGAGGGAGATGGTGGAGGCAGAGGAGCATCAGAGGGAAATAGAGGGAGAGGGTGGAGGCAGAGGAGCATCAGAGGGAAATAGAGGGAGAGGGTGGAGGCAGAGGAGCATCAGAGGGAAATAGAGGGAGAGGGTGGAGGCAGAGGGAGGGACTAAGAAGGAGGAAGTTAAGAAAGAGAAGAAGGAGCCTCTGAGTTTAGGTGGAAATTATCCTCCCCTAACATCAAACTTTCATAGACCATAGCTACACTGCAAACACATATTTAATCAGACATTAATACATGAAGATTTTGCCTTGTTTATTAGCATTACAACTGGTGTTCCCTTTATCTGAGTTTCTCATTCAGCTGCAAGTGGATAGGAATACAATCTTTCAACCTGAGGCGAAAACGATGAACTGCGACAGGATTTTTCTTTCTCTATATCCTTTATGAGATTGTGAAATGAGCATTGCAAAAAACAAAAAAGACAGCACAAATGCACTTTTGTGATAGTAGGCCTTTAGCCTCTTTCTGACTGGCTGAGCCCTGTTTCTTGGCATAGTGAGTCATGCAGCGATGATAAAACACTGCTTTATCCATGACAAACTTTCACACTGTGCTACCAAAGAGCCTGTGTCTGAGACATATAGGTTTGTGTGTGTGTGTGTGTGTGTGTTTACGTGCACGTGTGTAATACGTGTAATAAGATAACTTCAAGATGTCAGCTCCCTCTCTAAATGATGGGAAAAGTCCATTCTATTCCAACGTTCATTTCATCATGCGTTCAAAAAGCAGTCATCCCTTTGTTAAACATAAACCCCCTCGCCAATCATTTTGTTCTCGTTTTTGTCATGTTTTTCTTTAAGGTTCCCTTGTCTATCTGTACAGATGAAGCAGAAATAACAACCCATCATGAATGTATTGCTTAGCTTTCAATATGGCTGCCAAGCTGATACATTCACGGTAACACTGTTGACAATTATTAATGGAGAAACACCGAAGGGAAAGTCAGGACAAAGGATGTTATTACGGTTTAGTTGAAATGTTGTCCTTTTTTCAAATCTGCCTAAGTATGGGATTATATGCCTGTTTTAATGAGCATGTGCTGGTGTGTGTTTGCATCATTTGTGTGTGTGTGTGTGTGTGTGTGTGTGTGTGTGTGCCTGTGTGCACACTTGTGTGTGTTTGTGTGTGCATGCTTGGAAAATGTTTGTCTGTCTGTGTGTGTGTGTGTGTGTGTGTTTGTGTGTGTGTGTGTGTGTGTGTCTGTGTCTGTGTCTGTGTCTGTGTCTGTGTCTGTGTCTGTGTCTGTGTCTGTGTCTGTGTCTGTGTCTGTGTGTGTTCGTGGGTGCGTGCGTTCGGACTGTGGCAGGGTCATAACTTGAAATAACAGATGCTGCAGGCCCATTCAGTTCACTGACTGACAGGCAATCTGTAGAGCAGTGTGAATTCATTGGGAGACAGACTCCTATATCAGACAGACAACCACACACACACACAGACACACACACACACACACACAAACCTTTTCCAATTGAAAGAAAAATAGACAGGGTTGTAAATAATATATAAAATATAGAGGAAACCAATTTTTTTTTAAAGTGAAGGCTACATGACAGCCTTTCCATTCCTAATTCATACCGTACTTTACGTTTGGATAGCACACACACACATTCTATTTTGATTGGAGGGGGAGGGGTGTAAAAGCGAAGGAGTCTCCTCCAGAATGGATGGCTGGCCATGAGATATTCCCTTGGGCCCCAGAAAAGGTAAGAAGCTGCTCGCAACAACTGTGAATCGAGCATCACTCTCTAACTAAGCCGAGAAATCCCTCTTCATTAAAATCCCGGGGAGACATTCCATTAAAGAGACACTCAACTTCATTCCACAGGCACAGCATTATAGTGTCATGAACATAGAATTAAAATTAGTTATATTTCTATGGTCATGAACAGGGCAGAGAACAGTGTTATGATGATGATACTTAACTACACAGGGCATAGTGTTGAAGTCGCCCAAACCGATAACATTCCAGCCTACTACACATAGCAATGTTCAGTGGTATTCGATCTTTTTCAAATGTGGCGACCCCACTGCAATTTCACCGCGACCCCACTTTACAAACCATTATTAAGTCATAATGTCAGAGAGGCTGTGGTGCATATTGTCACAACTATAGCGGAAGTTGAAAGGCAATTTCCAAAAAGAAAGTTTGTGGCTTTAAAATGTCATTTCAACCAATTAGTATCATTACAGTAACAAGACTTGATTAAATGGTCAAAGTCAAGGTATCTGACTTTTAAATATGTCTAACAATAATGATGAAATATGATTCAAAGACTCTTTCAATTAATTGGTGGCCTTTACCAGAGGCATACAATTAGTATCTCATTAATGTTCAACTAAAAATCGTATATTCTTAGACAGTGCGTGCCCAGGATCAAATTACAAGAAACACTGCTTTAGGCTTAACTAGTAAAGATAGCCATCAAATCACCTCTCACACAGGTGAAACCAGCCTACAATCACCTCTACAATCACCACTAGGACATACAAAGCCGAAATTGGTAGAGACTCATGAAATGAGACTGCTAACAAAACACCCAATTTTCCACAACATGAACACAATAAGCACCTAGAAGACATCCAGTCCTCCTCCAGACCAGGGGATCAGGGGAGAGAGGTGGCCTGGTTAGGGTGGAGAGGAAGCTGACAGAAACTAATCTACAGTCTCCCTTACAGGGGTAGCTGGGGCTGGCATGACCTCCTCTGGGACTGTTAGGTCACTATGGACGAGCAGAGACACAGACACTGGCATTTTAGGGGCATTTGGGGGCATTTCCAGGGCACAGCACACTGTGGAGCTTGTTTCTACGACATTTAAACAGACTGACAGACCGCTAGGAAAGCTAACTGCCGTTTCTGACAGAACGCATGACAATTAAATATTGATTTAAACAGGGCATAAGTAATGGAGTAGGTGAGGTCCTGCCTGCTGATTGGTTGGGAAGTGGTAGCTACAATATCACATGTCCTAGTCTAGCCTGGTAGCCTACCACATCTAGCTAGTTCATTATTTATCATATAGGGTATCAGAGCCTCTCGGGCCATGCATTGCATATAAATTAGATGCTGCTGATCCAGCATGACAACAATGGCACATGGCTAATGAAGCTATAGGTATTGAATTCATGGAGGCCCAAAGATGACATAATTAGAATTAAATAAATAAATGCACACATAAATAGATAAATACATGAATAAATAAATGCACACATAAATAGATTAATAAATGCACACATACAGTAAATAGATAAATACACAGATGAATGATTGCACACATAAATAGATACATCATTATTTAAATAAAATAATTATTTTATTTTATTCATTTATATTATTTATTATTTTATTTATTTCTGTATTTCTTCCTCCAATATGATAATGAGGGGGTGTCAGGCAAATGTATGTGGGTGGTATCTAAAGGCCATGTTTCACATTAGCACCATTGGTTGATCAATGCCATGGCGCATTGATCGATCGCATTTGCCTGGGCTGCGTTCAGTATGACAGAATGTGTTTAAAGTTTAAAGGCCATGTTTCACATTAGCACCCCCCAAACAATAATGTGTAGCACATATAGCTATGTATCAATATGATGTCACTTTTTGGGGGGAGATCAAATCTATTATATGCTGCTGTGCCGCACGTGCACCATAAAAACACAGAAAAAGAACAGATGGAACATTGTACTTGCTTGACGTAGAATCAGGTAAATAGTTTTGGAATACTCAGCCATTGACAGTTGACAGTTATTCTGTCTCTCACTGTTCAATTAAACCTACCATTAAAATTATAGACTGATCATTTCTTTGTCAGTGGGCAAACGTACAAAATCAGCAGGGGATCAAATACTTTTTTCCCTCACTGTAGTTTTGAACCAAGAAGGTGTCGCAAGAAGGAGTCGACCGGGCTGGGCGAGAGGAATGTCCAGTTGTCCAGAAAAGTATGGTAAGCTAGTACGTTACCGAGTATCAAGCTTGCTAGCTTGGCTACAACTGATAAAGTTGAGTTGGCTAGCTAGCTGCGTTTTACAGCTAGACTCCGTTTTACACTTAGCTAACTAGCTAGATAATGAACTAAACTGCAATTATCATAAACCATTATTATCTAGGTAGGTAAATATCTCTCAGATGTAAAGCAAGCAGGATCGTGGCATGTCAGAAGCAATGCATGTTGGCTAGCTCATTTTAACTAGATCACTTATTAAGCAATAGAGTGGATACTTAATTAATAAGCTAACAGCTAGCTAACTACAGTCAAATAAGGAGTAGCATGTTGTCATGATGGAATAAGTTACCTATCTGAAGCTAGCCACAATACGGATTAGCCATAACAGTGGAATTTACTGTTCGCCTTAGCAATTGTTAGTGAGATGAGACGTGGTGCCATAAAATATAAATAATATCTTAGCTAGCTATAAATTCACATGTATGCCATGTCATTTGTCATAGCCGTTATCACAAAATGGCATGCATACTTTTAATCAGATCTATTGTCATTTACAGATGAATGTGAAATAGGCATACTGTTATATGAATCCTAAATACAAGTACCATTTTCTTGTTAATCTCTGCAGGTTTGTCATCTGATTTCCTGGAGCCTGGTGGAGACGGATGCAACCATACTACAAGGCAGGACATTTCTCTGCATCCAGGTTGAGGCTTGCTACCAGCAGGAACATGGAGCACTCTGTCGTAATGATATTATTGTTTTCCTTTACATTGCATGATACTAGGCGGGAGGCCCTGGGCCAGTGGGAGGTCAGGGGTGATGGCTCTCTCTCTTTCTAGCACTCACTACCTCTATCCATCTCTCTCCAGGTGCTACAGAGACAGAATGGTCCAAGGACCTCCAGAGCCTTCTGAACAACTAACTGCAGTCTCTCCAGAGCAGTAATCTACACTCATAATAGTATACTTGATGCACTATGTAAACCTCCTTCACTGTTGCAGTCTGCCTGTGACGACATAACATATGATCCAGAGCCACTGGTTGGATTGAATTTACTCTACTGACACCAAAACTCATGCTCTCTCCTCCCTGTAAAAGTCTCCCAGACTTTTATCCAAACTAACTTGTCCATCTCCCTATCCCCAGGTGTGTCTGCTGGGCTATGGAACTCTAAAGCGGCACATTAGAAAACCTGCCACCCTGTTGTCAGCTATATGCAGACAGTTCCATGAGGAAGGATGCAACTATCAAGGCTTTTAAAGGACACATTTTGGGGGTGATCAAATGCAATATAGTTTTGTATAATTGCATTGTATGTGAATTTTCATACAGTACCAGTCAAAAGTTTGGACACACCTACTCATTCAAGGGTTTTTCTTTATTTGTACTATTTTTTACATTGTAGAATAATAGTGAAGATATCAAAACTATGAAATAACACATATGGAATCATGTAGTAACCAAAAAAGTGTTAAACAAATCAAAATATATTTTATATTTGAGATTCTTCAAATAGCCACCCTTCAACTTGATGACAGCTTTGCACACTCTTGGAATTCTCTCAACCAGCTTCATGAGGTAGTCACCTGGAATGCATTTCAATTAACAGGTGTGCCTTCTTAAAAGTTAATTTGTGGAATTTCTTTCCTTCTTAATGTGTTTGAGCCAATCAGTTGTGTTGTGACAAGGAAGGGGGGGGGGGGGGTATACAGAAGATAGCCCTATTTGCTAAAAGACCAAGTCCATATTATGGCAACAACAGCTCAAATAAGCAAAGAGAAACGACAGTCCATCATTACTTTAAGACATGAAGGTCAGTCAATACGGAACATTTCAAGAAATTTGAAAGTTTCTTCAAGTGCAGTCGCAAAAACCATCAAGCGCTATGGTGAAACTGGCTCTCATGAGGACCACCACAGGAATGGAAAACCCAGAGTTACCTCTGCTGCAGAGGATAAGTTCATTAGAGTTCCAAGCCTCAGAAATTGCAGCTCAAATAAATGCTTCACAGAGTTCAAGTCACAGACGCATCAACTGTTCAGAGGGGACTGTGTGAATCAGGCCTTCATGGTCGAATTGCTGCAAAGAAACCATTACTAAAGGACACCAATAAGAAGAAGAGACCTCCTTGGGCCAAGAAACACGATAAATTGACATTAGACCGGTGGAAATGTGTCCTTTGGTCTGGAATCCAAATTTGAGATTTTTGGTTCCAACCGCAGTGTCTTTGTGAGACGCGTTGTGGATGAACGGATGATCTCCGCGTGTGTAGTTCCCACCGTAAAGCATGGAGGAGGAGGTGTGATGGTGCTTTGCTGGTGACACCGTCTGTTATTCATTTAGAATTCAAGGCACACTTAACCAGCATGTCTACCACAGCATTCTGCAGCGATACACCATCCCATCTGGTTTGGGCTTAGTGGGACTATCATTTGTTTTTCAACAGGACAATGACCCAACACACCTCCAGGCTGTGTAAGGGCTAATTTACCAAGAAGGAGCGTGATGGAGTGCTGCAGCAGATGACCTGGCCTCCACAATCCCTCGACCTCAACCCAATTGAGATGGTTTGAGATGAGTCGGACGGCAGAGTGAAGGAAAAGCAGCCAACAAGTGCTCAGCATATGTGGGAACTCCTTCAAGACTGTTGGAAAAGCATTCCAGGTTAATCTGGTTGAGAGAATTCCAAGAGTGTGCAGAGCTGTCATCAAGGCAAAGGGTGGCTATTTTAAGAATCTTAAACATAAAATATACTTTGATTTGTTTAACACTTTTTTGGTTACTACATGATTCCATATGTGTTATTTCATAGTTTTGATGTCTTCACTATTATTCTACAATGTAGAAAATAGTTTTAAAAAAAGAAAAAGCCTTGAATGAGTAGGTGTTTCCAAACTTTTGACTGGTACTGTATGAAAATTCATATATAATATTCAGTTCATAAGCATTGACTAATACCTCTAGGGCAACCCTGGTCCTGGAGTGGCACAGGCACTTCATTTGTTTGATTTAATCGACCTGGAAGACCAGGTGTGTTGAATTTAGGCAATCACTCAACTAATCAATTAGTTCAGTTGGTCAGGGCTGCGTACAGTACATAAAAACATAAAAGAACGTTCAATTGAACGGAAACGGTGCTGTACTGAACGACTAGTCAAAAAATGGTGAGGGGTTGTGTTGTGGGTTCAAAATGCACAGCTGCCCTTTAAATACTTCACTCATTGCTTCAAGCCACAGAGCAAATGTATCTCAGTCTGTTCAAGAATGTACAAGAATGTTTTGGTAAAACGTGGTGTTCAGTACAAACCGTTCCGCAACACAGCAAATGTTCAAGTGAACTGAACGCACCCCTGTTGTGGTGCCTAGTTGAAACCAGGAACAGGGTTTCCTACCCCTGCTCTAGGGTCCTGTGGTTCATCTGGAGATGCTTCGTTTTCAGCAGCGGACAGCACTGTATGTGACGCTAACCACAAAGATTAGCCACAATAGTGGAATTTGTGGTTCGCCTTAGAAATAAAGGCCCCGCATTGAAATGGACACAAATAGTAGAATCATGCCATATTAGCACTAGATAATGTTTAACAATTTTGGAATGTTGTTATATAAATTCAACAAAAGACAATAAGTTAATATGACAAAAAATGACATCAGTTGAAATCGCACTGTGGATGTATTAGACTTCATAATTGCATTGGGGGCAGCCTTACCTATGGTTTGTGGATCAATTAAATGGGGTATCAGCCTGTTCAGTGACACCCACAGAACACAACTGTGAAGAGTTGACACACATATTAGTGTCATAGCTCTTATTGCAGGGCTTTGTGGGAAATCACCTCACTGTTCAGCCTATTGTGCATATTGAACATTCATATTGCAATGTACAGCCTTAGCTATGGATTGTGGATCAATGAAATGGGGTATCAGCCTATATTCAGTGACACCCACAGAACACAATTGTGAAAAGTATACACAAATATTACTGTTGTAGGTCATATTGCAGGACTTTGACTGTGGGAAATCACCTCCCCAGTCAGTTTATTGTGCGTATTGGACATTCATACTGCAATATACAGCCTATTGTAAAAAAAAAAGGCTAGCTGGAGCCGTCTGAGCGGTCGGCTGTGAATGCCCTCACCCACTAGTACTTACTGTGCAGTGGCGACCTGGCATTCAGGGCAGGTACCAAAGCCACATACAAACATGGTCGCTTTTTTGCTTTCTTGAGTAAGGCAGCTCCAAAATGCAGGTGTTTCAGCCTAGCTCAGTGCTTTCTGTGGTGGTGGTGGGGCAGCCAGCGGAAAATACAGAGCGCAGGGGTTGGTAATGTTCTCTAGTTGCGCCGTTATTGGCTCAGTGTTCTCTTACTCATGGGGACACTACGTCACCGCAAAATCTACAGGTAGAGCTCGAAAATTCAAGCCCCTTGGGTGCTGCCATAGAGTTAAATTAGAAGTGCCCATCCAAGAAGGCTCAAGATCATTGGCCACAGATAAAATGACATCAATTCACGTTATATATCTACCATAGCTTTGATTGGACTGATCATGTCAACATCATACTTTCAAAATCTGAGCTAGCAAGCTAGCAGTCATCATCATGAATCAAGTCGACAATCTACTGGCAAATCCTTTTCAATCCTTGTCATATGAAGATACATTATGAAGAGAAATTATAGATAAAACGTATCGGTGCTCATTTGCCGTTGGACATAAACATTACACAACAAGTTGGAAATCGCAAATTCAACAATGAGTGGTTTCGAAGGAATCAGTGGCTAACTGCAAGCGTTGCAAAGCAATCAATAGCCTGCTATTCAGTGGAGTGGGTGTGTGGTCCAAGTCTGGGTTTAAGGATCTCTTTTCCAAGCTTAAAAGGAAAACAATTCAACACAATGGGCCAGAAAAGGTTGAATACATTGGCCATGCTGTCAATCCAGCATTACTTCTGCCGTGTTAAAAACAACTGGAAACTCGGAACTGGGAAATCTCAGTTTTAAGTGAGTTCAAGACAACTGGGAACTCAGAAAAAAACAAGCTCCGACTGGGAAAATAAGTTTTGAACGGTCATCCAAATCAGAATCAGGCCTCTTTCTAGAGCTCCGACCTGAAGACCACTGACATCATGATTCGACCTTGTTTTTTTCAGAGTTCCCAGTTGTCTTGAAAGCACCATAAATCCAGAGAATGTCAGACATTGATGACAAAGTTTATATGACAAAATTTGCCCGCGAAAGACCACCGCGCCACCTTCCTGTTCAAGTGAGCACAGCACAAGGTGAGTCCAAAAATGTATTTTATGCTGCTGCATAAATTCTGTAATATGCCAGGGAGATATGTATACTAAGAAAGTCATACTAAGTGTATGTTGTGTAGTAAGCTGTTAGTAGCCCATGTGCCTCACCCTAATAATTTGGTCCCTTTCCCCCACCTAACTTAGCCTACTGTTCTGACTTGGTGGTGGACATGTAGCCTATAGCCTGTTTTAGAGAAATGTAATCATTGAATATTGTAAGCGCTTTCATTGTCTGCTTATATGCCCCCTTTATTTATCCTACGGTTCTGACTTGGTGTACAGGGAGAATACTGTAAGAACGGCCCATGTTCTGAATTATGTCACTGTACATTTCAAAAGTGCTGAACAAATAGTTATATTGACTACGTCCGTCCTAGCTCGCTCATTAATGTCTTAATCGAAATTACGGATTGCCTCTTATCCGCTCGTCGTCCCCTTATGCCATAGTTTGTACATCTCAATTGTCAGTAGAAACCACATTTGTTTAAGCAAGTCAGCCATATCAGCTATGTTTTTTTTAAAGGCAGTAAATAAAGCTGAATGAACTGTTTCGCTGCCAGACAAGGCTCCGCTGATAGCCAGGTGTAGCAGTGCTAAGGATTCACTCCACGGTGCTGAAAAGAAAGCTCTGCTGTTCGGACAGCTTTATGTAGGCCCTAATAGTTTGTTTGTGGGCACCGTTTGTCACTGTTATAGTGCAATTAATGTATTGTTTAGTGTTATGTAGTGTAGTGAATTTGCTGGCATGCATATTTTTTTTGTTTTGTTACAATTGCCCCACCAAGATATACATGCTAAAATCGCCACTGTTAATGTGATATAATTGGTTGACTCGCTACAGGCTGTCCAGCAAGAACAGTACAGATGCTTCTTAGTCCAGGACGTTTATTATCTTCCACCACACACTATAGTATTCACACTAACACAGAAATCTTCAGTTTACATAGGATGGACTTGAGGTTCTGAAAGGTAAGCACAAATATATAATGTTGTAAGCTATGCAATAGGAATATCTATACAGGAAAGAATGGCATAACATCTATACAGGGACATTCACATAACAGCATATACATTTACAGCAGTATGCTGTATGTATAAATGCCTCGCTGGAGAGAGAGAGAGAACTAATTAAGACAGGTGAGATTTATGGCCCTCTCTCAGGACTGGTGGAGATCTGATGACCTGTGTCTGGTGCCACAGAGTCATAAACCTTACTGCGCATGCGGGAGCGCCGTGGACAGATTCTGAAACATCTACAATCTCTCGCCATGGCTTAACAGTAGCGTGAACTATGAAAACGCAGTGGTAAAGTGTGTATACAGGCTATAGGAATTAACCATCTCTAAACAATAACATCTACTGCAAAACACTCATGCATTCAATGCAATACAGGCACTTATAACCGACATGCACATGGAGTATCGAAATATATATATAAGCTGCAGCAGTACTATACAGCTACAGATGTAACAAGGTAATTAGGCCTAAGGTAATTGCTTGCAGTCAATCACCATAATTTAGCATTAACCCTCCCGATAATAAACCATACAACTCACTTCTTGAATGCACACACAATCTTACTAAAATAAACACACTGACATCTTGGTCGGCAGCCAAACTTGTGTCTTCTTCTTCTTCTGTGGGATTGGGTTGGTGGATCGCATCCAACTTCTAAGGTGCATAAGCCTACACCGCCACCTGCTGTACTGGAGTGTGAGGCCAGTCACGGCCTACCTACATTAAATTCTCTCCATTAGTCGTGTTCCTCTAAGAAAGTGAAATAGTGCCCTAGACACCACTTCCCTCCATACATTTTTTCATACTGGCCCCCAGTGGGAAACGAATCCACAACCCTGGCGTTGCAAGCGCCATGCTCTACCAACTGAGCTACAGTCGAGCAACGCGCCGACATTGATCGACCAATGGTTAGATACCACCCACAGATGTTTGATTGACACTCCCTCATTGTCATATTGAAATACATAAATAAATACATTAATAAATATATAAATTAATAAAATTAGATAGATAAATAATTAAATTAAATAATACATTTTTGTATTTTTGTATTTCCTTGCTCATTTATTTAATTACGTTTGGATTTATTTATATATGTATTTATGTATCTATCTATATATGCATTTATTTATTTGTTCAGGTTTGGTCCTCCATATGAATTAACCATGTCAACATAAATTCCCTTGCTTCTCAGAACGTGTTCGCACACACTATAGTGTATAATGAAGGTTTAATAGGCACTTCACATACAGAAACACCCTCAACGTCTCAGCAGAGCAGATAGAAAACTGATTGTTAACACAAATCATAGGGTACATATTTCTAAAACCAGAAAGATAAGCCCAAAACGCAGTCACTAGCTAAATCAATGAGCTAGCGCTTAGCGTGCCTGATCTCCTCTGCTAAATCATCATTTCATAACTTAAATGCCTCTTGGGCATCCCTCTTCTCTGTCAATTACAGAAGAGAACATGGCTACAGATGCAATGCAGGAAATGTAAAACTTGTAGTGTATTTGAGGAGGAAGACTTGATTTTCCCTTACGAACAATTTGTCAAACCCTACATAAAATGCCCATTAATTATAATACACATAATAATTCACATTTCCTGTTGCTGCAGGATTATTTTCCTGCTGTAGCAAACTGGCTCAAATTAAGATCCTACATCTGTAACTCCATACTCTGTCTCAGTAGCTAACACAAGACTGAGAGCATTGCTAATAATACACAACACAGGGCTAGCCGCTTACACTGGGGAAGATTTAGCTGTGTTACTGAAAGAACCGTCATTATCACTGCAGATGAAGGGCTGTACACAAGACGTAGCCAACATAAAATGTTCATATGCAATGGATGACACCCTTTACACTGAACACAGACATTGATAAATGCTTATGTGCACTGAAGGCAGATATACAGAGCATTAGGAAAGTATTCAGACCCCTTCACTTTATCCACATTTTGTTACGTTATAGCCTTATTCTAAAATTGATTAAATTGGTTTTTTCCCCCTCATCAATCTACACACAATTCTCCATAACGACAAAGCAAAAACAGGTTTTTAGAAATTGAGTGATGGAGTGCTGCATCAGATGACCTGGCCTCCTCAATCCCCTGACCTCAACCCAATTGAGATGGTTTGGGATGAGTCGGACGGCAGAGTGAAGGAAAAGCAGCCAACAAGTGCTAAGCATATGTGGGAACTCCTTCAAGACTGTTGGAAAAGCATTCCAGGTGAAACTGGTTGAGAGAATGCCAAGAGTGTGCAATGCTGTCATCAAGGCAAAGGGTGGCAATTTGAAGAATCTCAAATATAAAATATATATTGATTTGTTTAACACTTTTTTGGTTACTACATGATTCCATATGTGTTATTTCATAGATTTGATGTCTTCACTATTATTCTATAATGTAGAAAACAGTCAAAATAAATAAATAAAAACCCTTGAATGAGTAGGTGTGTCCAAACTTTTGACTGGTACTGTATATATATTACATTTTAGTCATTTAGCAGACGCTCTTATCCAGAGCGACTTACAGTTAGTGAGTGCATACATTTTTCATACTACAGAGGATTTCAATGTGAGACATTTCTCCCTACAGAGCATTTCACCCTACAGAGCAGTTCACTGTGAGATATGTCTCCCTACAGAGCAGTTCACTGTGAGATATGTCTCCCTACAGAGCAGTTCACTGTGAGACATGTCCCCCTACAGAGCAGAAGCCAGGGCCACCCTCAGACTACTCCTATAATTAACTTCCTGTGTGTGGTAGGAGTTAAAGGCATGTGACTCCCAAGTGACATCATCACTCTTTCATTTAGTCAGCGTCACTAAAGCCAGCTAGACATCATATAGGAGGGGCTTGGTAGGCAGACAGACAGACAGACAGACAGACAGACAGACAGGCAGGCAGACAGTTAGACAGACAGACAGACAGGCAGGCAGGCAGGCAGGCAGGCAGGCAGGCAGGCAGGCAGACAGACAGACATATTTGGATTATGTGTGTATTGTTATTGTATTGCTAGATACTACTGCCCTGTTGGAGCTAGAAACAGAAGCATTTCGCTGCACCTGCGACAACATCTGCATATCTGTGTACGCTACCAATAAACATTGATTTCATTTGTATAGATAGAGTGGCTTGCGAAAGTATTCACCCCTTTGGCATTTTTCCTATTTTGTTGCCTTACAACCTGGAATTAAAATGGATTTTTGGGGGGTTTACATTTTAGTCATTTAGCAGATGCTCTTATCCAGAGTGACTTACAGTTAGTGAGTACATACATTATATATATTTTATAATTTTTTCATACTGGCCCCCCATGGGAATCGAACCCACAACCCTGGCATTGCAAACACCATGCTCTACCAACTGAGCTACATCCCTGCCGGACATTCCCTCCCCTACCCTGGGCCAATTGTGCGCCGCCCCATGGGTCTCCCGGTCACGGCCGGCTATGACAGAGCCTGGATTCGAACCAGGATCTCTAGTGGCACAGCCTTAGACCACTGCGCCACTCGGGAGACACTCGGGTTTGTATCATTTGATTTACATAACATGCCTACCACTTTGAAAACGCAAAATATTTTGGGGGGTAAAACAAACAAGAAATAAGACAAAAAAACTGAAAACTTGAGCGTGCATAACTATTCACCACCTTTTGCAGCAATTACAGCTGCAAGTCTCTTGGGGCATGTCTCTATAAGCTTGGCACATCTAGCCACTGGGATTTTTGCCCATTCTTCAAGGCAAAACTGCTCCAGCTCCTTCAAGTTGGATGGGTTCCGCTGGTGTACAGCAATCTTTAAGTCAAACCACAGATTCTCAATTGGATTGAGGTCTGGGCTTTGACTAGGCCATTCCAAGATATTTAAATGTTTCCCCTTAAACCACTCAAGTGTTGCTTTAGCAGTATGCTTAGGGTCATTGTCCTGCTGGAAGGTGAACCTCAGTCCCAGTCTCAAATCTCTGGAAGACAGAAACAGGTTTCCCTCAAGGATTTCCCTGTATTTAGCGCCACCCATCATTCCTTCAATTCTGACCAGTTTCCCAGTCCCTGCCGATGAAAAACATCCCCACAGCATGATGCTGCCACCACCATGCTTCACTATGTGGATGGTGTTCTCGGGGTGATGAGGGTTTGCGCCAGTTTTTCTTGATGGACAGAAAGCTCAATTTTAGTCTCATCTGACCAGAGTACCTTCTTCCATATATTTGGGGAGACTCCCACATGCCTTTTGGCGAACACCAAACGTGTTTGCTTATTGTGTTCTTTAAGCAATGGCTTTTTTCTGGCCACTCTTCCGTAAAGCCCAGCTCTGTGGAGTGTACGGCTTAAAGTGGTCTTATGGACAGATAATCCAATCTCCGCTGTGGAGCTTTGCAGCTCCTTCAGGGTTATCTTTGGTCTCTTTGTTGCCTCTCTGATTAATGCCCTCCTTGCCTGCTCTGTGTTTTTTGGTGGGCGGCCCTCTCTTGGCAGGTTTGTTGTCGTGCCATATTCTTTCCATTTTTCTTTATAATGGATTTAATGGTGCTCCGTGGGATGTTCAAAGTTTCAGATATTTTTTTCTAACCCAACCCTGATCTGTACTTCTCCACAACTTTGTCCCTGACCTGTTTGGAGAGCTCCTTGGTCTTCATGGTGCCACTTGCTTGGTGGTGCCCCTTGCTTAGTGGTGTTGCAGACTCTGGGGCCTTTCAGAACAGGTGTATATATATTGAGATCATGTGACAGATCATGTGACACTTAGATTGCACACAGGTGGACTTTATTTAACTAATTATGTGACTTCTGATGGTAATTGGTTGCACAAGATCTTATTTAGGGGCTTCATAGCAAAGGGGGTGAATACATATTCACGCACCACTTTTCCATTATTTATTTCTTAGAATTTTTTCCATTTCACTTCACCAATTTTGACTATTTTGTGTATGTCCATTACATGAAATCCAAATAAAAATCAATTTAAATTACAGGTTGTAATGCAAAAAAATTGGAAAAACGCCAAGGGGGATGAATACTTTTGCAAGACACTGTACTGTGTGTTTCTGTGAATTGGGCAGCCTATAGAGGATTTGGAACACCCATAGTAGTAAGATATGGACTATAGTGTTTATTCATTATGTTGTCTCCTAACAGTTAACTATAGTGTTTATTAATGATGGTGTCTCCTAACAGTAAACTATAGTGTTTACTAATGATGGTGTCTCTTAACAGTAAACTATAGTGTTTACTAATGATGGTGTCTCTTAACAGTAAAGTATAGTGTTTATTAATGATGGTGTCTCCTAACAGTAAACTATAGTGTTTATTAATGATGGTGTCTCTTAACAGTAAACTATAGTGTTTATTAATGATGGTGTCTCTTAACAGTAAACTATAGTGTTTATTAATGATGGTGTCTCTTAACAGTAAAGTATAGTGTTTATTAATGATGGTGTCTCTTAACAGTAAACTATAGTGTGTATTAATGATGGTGTCTCTTAACAGTAAAGTATAGTGTTTATTAATGATGGTGTCTCCTAACAGTAAACTATAGTGTTTATTAATGATGGTGTCTCTTAACAGTAAAGTATAGTGTTTATTAATGATGGTGTCTCCTAACAGTAAACTATAGTGTTATTAATGATGTTGTCTCTTAACAGTAAAGTATAGTGTTTATTAATGATGGTGTCTCTTAACAGTAAAAGTGTTTATTAATGATGGTGTCTCTTAACAGTAAAGTATAGTGTTTATTAATGATGGTGTCTCTTAACAGTAAAGTATAGTGTTTATTAATGATGGTGTCTCTTAACAGTAAACTATAGTGTTTATTAATGATGGTGTCTCCTAACAGTAAACTATAGTGTTTACTAATGATGGTGTCTCTGAACAGTAAAGTATAGTGTTTATTAATGATGGTGTCTCCTAACAGTAAACTATAGTGTTTATTAATGATGGTGTCTCTTAACAGTAAACTATAGTGTTTATTAATGATGGTGTCTCTTAACAGTAAACTATAGTGTTTATTAATGATGGTGTCTCTTAACAGTAAAGTATAGTGTTTATTAATGATGGTGTCTCTTAACAGTAAACTATAGTGTGTATTAATGATGGTGTCTCTTAACAGTAAAGTATAGTGTTTATTAATGATGGTGTCTCTTCACAGTAAAGTAAAGTGTTTATTAATGATGGTGTCTCTTAACAGTAAAGTATAGTGTTTATTAATGATGGTGTCTCTTAACAGTAAACTATAGTGTTTATTAATGATGGTGTCTCCTAACAGTAAACTATAGTGTTTACTAATGATGATGTCTCTTAACAGTAAACTATAGTGTTTACTAATGATGGTGTCTCTTAATGATGGTGTCTCTTAACAGTAAACTATAGTGTTTATTAATGATGGTGTCTCTTAACAGTAATGTATAGTGTTTACTAATGATGGTGTCTCTTAACAGTAAAGTATAGTGTTTATTAATGATGGTGTCTCCTAACAGTAAACTATAGTGTTTATTAATGATGGTGTCTCCTAACAGTAAACTATAGTGTTTATTAATGATGGTGTCTCTTAACAGTAAACTATAGTGTTTATGTCACGCCCTGACTCAGGGGACGCTTATATGTTGAGTCAGGGTGTGTATATTCCTTGTTGTGTTTGTTCTATGTTGTAGGATCTAGTATGTCTAGATCTATGTTGGCCGGTGTGGTTCCCAATCAGAGGCAGCTGTCGCTCGTTGTCTCTGATTGGGGACCATACTTAGGCAGCCTATTGGCACTAGTGGGTTGTGGGATCTTGTTCCGTGTAAGGTATGTTGTGTGTGCTACCTTGGCCTTTACGTTTCGTTTCCTTTGTTGTTTTGTCGTGTTGTTTATTACTTTAATAAACATGTACGTATATCACGCTGCGCCTTGGTCTGACCCGTCCTTCAACGAACGTGACAGAAGATCCCACCAAACGAGGACCAAGCAGCGTGTCCAGGAGCAGACAGCCTGGACCTAGAGGAGATCCTGGATGGTAAGGGATCCTGGACTTGGGAGGAGATTCAGGCTGGGATGGATCGCCGTCCTTGGGAGGAGACAGTGGAGGCCCGGTATAGAGAGGAGAAACGGCGCCAACAGTGCCGATGACGGAGACCCGAGAGGCAACCCCAAGAAAATCTTGGGGGGGGCACACGGTGTGGATGACGAGGCAGAAGGAGGCCGTTAAAGGGCGTGTCTGCAGGTTAGGAGAGGAGGCCACCATGTTACGGGGGCTATTGGTTCAGAGGGAGCAGGAGTTATTCGGTCAGAGGGAGGCGCTACAGGAGGCTAAAAGGGAGAAGGAAAGTGTAGAGGCATGGCGAGAGGAGATGGTTAGGCAGCAGAAGGAGCGGGGGTTAATAAAGGAACCCAGTCCCGCTCCTCGCACCAAGCAAGTGGTGCGTGTCGCCAGTCCGGTCCGGCCCGTTCCTGCTCCCCACACTAAGCCAGTGGTGCGTGTTCCCAGTACGGCCCGACCCGTTCCTGCTCCTCGCACCAAGCCAGTGGTGCGCATCGCCAGCCCGGCCCGGCCTTTTCCTGCTCCTCGCACCAAGCCAGTGGTGCACGTCACCAGCCCGGCCTGTTCCTGCTCCTCGCCCCAAGCCAGTGGTGCGCGTCGCCAGCCCGGTCCGGCCTGTTCCGGCCCCTCGCACCAAGCCAGTGGAGCGCGTCGCCAGCCCGGTCCGGCCTGTTCCTGCCCCTCGCACCAAGCCAGTGGTGCGCGTCGCCAGTCCGGCCCGGCCTGTTCCTGCTCCTCGCACCAAGCCAGTGGTGCGCGTCGCCAGCCCGGCCCGGCCTGTTCCTGCTCCTCGCACCAAGCCAGTGGTGCGCGTCGCCAGCCCGGCCCGGCCTGTTCCTGCCCCTCGCACCAAGCCAGTGGTGCGCGTCGCCAGCCCGGCCCGGCCTGTTCCTGCCCCTCGCACCAAGCCAGTGGTGCGCGTCACCAGCCCGGCCTGTTCCCTGCCCTCGCACCAAGCCAGTGGTGCGCGTCGCCAGCCCGGCCCGGCCTGTTCCTGACCCTCACACCAAGCCAGTGGTGTGCGTCGCCAGCTCGGCCCGGCCTGTTCCTGTCCTTCGCACCAAGCCAGTGGTGTGCGTCGCCAGCCCGGTCCGGCCTGTTCCACCCCTCGCACCAAGCCAGTGGTGCGCGTCGCCAGCCCGGTACGGCCCGTTCCTGCTCCCCGCACCAACCCAGTGGTGCGCGTCGCCAGCCCGGTCCGGCCTGTTCCTGCTCCTCGCACCAAGACAGTGGTGCGTGTGTCCAGTCCGGCACGGCCCGTGCCTGTTTCACCGGTGCCTGGTCCGGCACCGGTCAGTTGCTCCACTCCGGAGCCAGAGCAGTCCGCTCCACCGGTGCCCAGTTCAGCTCCGGTCAGCTGCTCCACTCCGGAGCCAGAGCAATCCGCTTCACCGGGGTCCAGTCCAGCTCCGGTCAGCGGCTCCACTCCGGAGCCAGAGCAGTCCGCTCCACCGGTGCCTGATCCAGCTCCATTTGAGTCCCTGGCGGCGTAGTGTGTTACTGATGGTAGGCTTTGTTACTTTGGTCCCAGCTCTCAGCAGGTCATTCACTAGGTCCCCCCGTGTGGTTCTGGGATTTTTGCTCACTGTTCTTGTGATCAGTTTGACCCCACAGGGTGAGATCTTGCGTGGAGCCCCAGATCGAGGGAGATTATCAGTGGTCTTGTATGTCTTCCATTTCCTAATAATTGCTCCCACAGTTGATTTCTTCAAACCAAGCTGTTTACCTATTGCAGATTCAGTCTTCCCAGCCTGGTGCAGGTCTACAATTTTGTTTCTGGTGTCCTTTGACAGCTCTTTGGTCTTGGCCATAGTGGAGTTTGGAGTGTGACTGTTTGAGGTTGTGGACAGGTGTCTTTTATACTGATAACAACTTCAAACAGGTGCCATTAATACAGGTAACGAGTGGAGAACAGAGGAGCCTCTTAAAGAAGAAGTTACAGGTCTGTGAGAGCCAGAAATCTTGCTTGTTTGTAGGTGACCAAATACTTATTTTCCACCATAATTTGCAAATAAATTCATTAAAAATCCTACAATGTGATTTTCTGGATTTTTTTCCCTCAACTTGTCTGTCATAGTTGACGTGTACCTATGATGAAAATTACAGGCCTCTCTCATATTTTTAAGTGGGAGAACTTGCACAATTGGTGGCTGACTAAATACTTTTTTCCCCACTGTATATCACGCTGCGCCTTGGTCTGACCCGTCCTTCAACGAACGTGACAGTTTATTAATGATGGTGTCTCTTAACAGTAAACTATAGTGTTTACTAATGATGGTGTCTCTAAATAGTTTGCACAAGGCTTTGCCACAGTTGGTCTCTTCATGCCCAGTTCTAATACTTCTAATACATTATATCAGCTCCTTCATTCAGCCCCCTCATACTTCATTCCCTTGTTGTTTTATCACAAAAGCTTATACCAGTGATTATTCTCCAACCACTCTTTCTCTTTTCGTTTGGTTTGAATTAATGGACAATTACTCTGTGAAGAGCTTTGTTCATATTGTCTATCACAAGGCGCATTATGCACCAGTTTCATTCCAGTAATGTGGAGAAGAAAAAAAACAGGAAGCAAAAAGCAGACTAGCCTAGCTTGGAACACAAGGAATGCTGACTTGATGGTGGATCATACTCATACAGGAGGGGTATTATCTCTAACGAGACATAAAGTCCACAGGAGAGCAGCACTAGTAAATACGTTGTTGAGTGATGCAACACACAGCATGGAGCATTGGAGCTATCATGGCACATCTGCAGTACAATGCTAATTTGTGTCTCCAGATGGACAACCGGTTAATAACAAATCAATGGAAAAAATCAATGGCACAATTAAAACAGGAATAATTTCATTAAGGGACAAATAGAGAGATCAACCATCTGCTTTGTTGTCATGGTCACTCGGCAGGCAGAACAAGCTTCCCCCTAAAGTCAGGAAAGCGGAGTCCCATAAACACAACCCATAATGTCAAATTTTTACAAATTCATTAAAAGTGAAAGCTGAAATGTCTTGAGTCAATACGTATTTAAACCCTTTGCTATGACGAGCCTATATCATTTCAAGAGTAAGAATTTGCTTAACAAGTCACATAATAAGTTGCATTGACTCTGTGTGCAATAATAGTGTTCAACATGATTTTTGAATGACTACCTCATCTCTGTACCCAACAAATACAATTATCTGTAAAGTCCCTCAGTCGAGCAGTGATTCAACCACAAAGACCAGAGAGGTTTTTCAATGCCTCGCAAAGAAGATGGGTCAAAATATAAAAAACAGACCCTGAATTTCCCTTTGCACATGGGTAAGTTATTAATTACACTTTGGATGGTGTATCAATACAACCAGTCACTACAAAGATATAGGCGTCCTTCCAAACTCAGTTGCCGGAGAGGAAGGAAACCACTCAGGGATTTCACCATGAGGCCAATGGTGGCTTTAAAACAGTTACAGAGTTTAATGGCTGTAATAGGAGAAAACTGAGGATGGATCAACCACATTGTAGTTACTCCACAATATTAACCTAACTGACAGAGTGAAAAGAAGGAAGCCTGTACAGAATAAAAATATTCCAAAACATGCATCCTGTTTGCAATAAGGCATTAAAGTAAAACTGCAAAAAATGTGGCAAAGAAATGTACTTTATGTCCTGAATAGAAAGTGTTATGTTTGGGGCAAATCCAACACATCTCATCCCTGAATACCACTCTTCATATTTTCAAGCATGGTGGTAGCTGCATCATGTTATGGGTATGCTTGTCATCGGCAAGGACTAGGGAGTTTTTTAGGATAAAAAGAAACAGAATAGAGCTAAGTACATGAAAAATCCTAGAGGAAAACCTGGTTTAGTCTGCTTTCCACCGGACACTGGGAGGCAAATTCACCTATCGGCAGGACAATAACACAAAACACAAAGCCAAATATACACTGGAGTTGCGTACCAAGACGGCATTGAATGTTCCTTAGTGGCCTAGTTAGAGTTTTGACTTAAATCAGGTTGAAAATCTATGGAAAGACTTGAAAATGGCTGTCTAGCAATGATCAACAACCAACTTGACAGAGCTTGAAGAATTTAAAAAAGAATAATGTGCAAATGCAGGTGTGCAAAGGTGATTCTAACATGTATACTCAGGGGGTTGAAGACTTATCTAATCAATATATATTAGCGTTTTATCTTTTATATTTTCTTTTACAAATGTTAGAATTTTTATTTTGTGTAGATCATTGTATTTTGTGTAGATCATTGACAAAAAATAATTACAATTAAATAAACTTTAATCCCACTTTGTAACACAACAAAATGTGGGAAAAGTCAAGGGGTGTGAATACTTTCTGAAGGCACTGTATCTTAAGATGAATGCACTAATTTGTAAGTCGCTCTGGATAAGAGAGCCTGATGACTAAAAATGTAAAAATGTAACACGGCTGTAATGTCCAATCATCAGTTTTGGAGGGTTGATTGGAACCTCATTTTGGTTTGGTAAACACATTGATTCAGACGTTTATGGGTTTCTTTTTTCTTTACTCAGCAAATAGCTTCATTATGCAAATACACTTCCTGTGAATGAATATCTCTTTTGACAGAATCCTCTTGCTTATTTGGAGAAGCGTTCAGAAATTCATATAACTTTACTAGGCAAACCTCATAGCTGCTAATACTGTATATTCCACATCCTTGAGGTGAACCAAATCAACACTCAAAAACAACATAAGGGATAGTAAGAGAAGGAAATCTCTCAGTCCGTTAGCAAGCCAATGTCCTTGATTCGACATACAGGAAAAAGTGTAATTATTCTGTATCTCCAACTCTTCAGAAAGTCCATGTAGTAATCTGTAATCACCTCTTGAGATCTATCTCACCAAATAGAGCCCTGAGGGGATTTAGGACTTAACAGAACCATCTACAGGACATATCCTCCAATTGACCCTTACACGTTACACCACTGTTAACATTGAAGGTGGCTTATTATATTGAAAATTGTAATAAGATTGGCACTGCAATTTTAGTTACTCGTCAGAACAGAGTGAGAGGCCACTTACCTCCAGCCACTGTCCGTGGGACTGCATTTTGATGAGGACGCAGGGATCTGGCTTGGACAGGGCGTCCCGGTCTGAGATGCCCTTGCAGGTCACCCGCAGCTCCACTTTGGCCAGGCATGGGCTGTTGAACAGACCAAGGGTGTTGGCCGCAGACTCATAGATGTTGCTCATGGTGTGTATGTGTGGCGAGTGTTCTGCGAGGGAGAGAAACACACATATCACAGTGATTAGAGGGAGTCGTCACTCATCATTCAGCACACGCAGGCGCAGGCACACGCACACGCACACACACACACACACACACACACACACACACACACACACACACACACACACACACACTTCCTCTACTTTATTCACAAATACACACAAACATCCCCAAACACTGTACACTCAGGAAACTTGATTATCAGCAGGGCTCATTGTTCCTTTAGAAGCCCCTCCGCCCCCACAGCTCTCAAACTGCTGTTAAGGATCCCATGCTGATTTGATGAGTACACCAGACAGGATATGATAGCATCTTCCTGTCCACCAATCACCTAATTAATCCCAACCCTCCAATTAGACCGTCAAGGTAAATTAGATCCGTGAGATGTGAAGTGATGATCCCAATCAAAATGGACTAATACCAGATATCCTGCTTGTATAGTGATAGGCTATCTCCTATATCCCTTAGAGAGCTTGGGACTAGAAGGTTCTATCTGCAAAAAGATGATTCTGAGATAATTGGCATTAAAGTTACGAACCCTCATTGGTTTGAATGGTGTAAGCTATTTTTATATTGTATTCTTTTGAACATAACAACATGAATTGGGGGTATTTACAGTACTATATAGGCAGAGAACATTGAATAGAACAAGGCTATGTCAATAACTAAATTTTGACAAATATGCAGATAGAACCTTATAGTCCCAAGCTTTTGCCTTGATAATAACTCATCAAACGAAAGTGATACTATGGATCAGAAGACAACAGCAGCTCGTTAATCCAGACAAGGTTACCACCACTGTAGTCCTGGGGAAGCAGACAAGGTTACCATCACTGTAGCCCTGGGGAAGCAGACAAGGTTACCACCACTGTAGCCCTGGGGAAGCAGACAAGGTTACCATCACTGTAGCCCTGGGGAAGCAGACAAGGTTACCACCACTGTAGTCCTGGGGAAGCAGACAAGGTTACCACCACTGTAGTCCTGGGGAAGCAGACAAGGTTACCACCACTGCAGTCCTGGGGAAGCAGACAAGGTTACCACCACTGTAGTCCTGGGGAAACAGACAGGGTTACCACCACTGTAGCCCTGGGGAAACAGACAGGGTTACCACCACTGTAGCCCTGGGGAAGCAGACAAGGTTACCATCACTGTAGTCCTGGGGAAACAGACAGGGTTACCATCACTGTAGCCCTGGGGAAACAGACAGGGTTACCACCACTGTAGCCCTGGGGAAGCAGACAAGGTTACCATCACTGTAGCCCTGGGGAAGCAGACAAGGTTACCATCACTGTAGCCCTGGGGAAGCAGACAAGGTTACCACCACTGTAGTCCTGGGGAAACAGACAGGGTTACCACCAGTAGCCCTGGAAGCAGACAGTTACCCTGTAGCCCTGGGGAAGCAGACAAGGTTACCACCACTGTAGTCCTGGGGAAACAGACAGGGTTACCACCACTGTAGCCCTGGGGAAACAGACAGGGTTACCACATTTACATTACATTTACATTTACATCATTTAGCAGACGCTCTTATCCAGAGCGACTTACAAATTGGTGCATTCAACTTATGATAGCCAGTGGGACAACCACCTTTTTTTTTTTATGGGGGGTGGGGGAAGAAGGATTACTTTATACTATTCCACCACTGTATAGCCCTGGGGAAGCAGACAAGGTTACCACCACTGTAGCCCTGGGGAAACAGACAGGGTTACCACCACTGTATAACCCTGGGGAAGCAGACAAGGTTACCACCACTGTAGCCCTGGGGAAACAGACAGGGTTACCACCACTGTATAACCCTGGGGAAGCAGACAAGGTTACCACCACTGTAGCCCTGGGGAAACAGACAGGGTTACCACCACTGTATAACCCTGGGGAAGCAGACAAGGTTACCACCACTGTAGCCCTGGGGAAACAGACAGGGTTACCACCACTGTATAACCCTGGGGAAGCAGACAAGGTTACCACCACTGTAGCCCTGGGGAAACAGACAGGGTTACCACCACTGTATAGCCCTGGGGAAACAGACAGGGTTACCACCACTGTATAGCCCTGGGGAAACAGACAAGGACAGAAGATTCCAGTTCCCTTTTCATTGAGACTGATAGAGAATGTGGTGTTCTAATCAAAGTGCCCTTCTCTGAGTAATTGGATTTAGCCTGACAGGCTAATAGCTAGCGACATGGCGGAATAACAATCCCACCGATCGATCCCTGAGCAATGAAATGCACCGTGGAGACAGAGAGAGAGAGAGAAGAGAGAGAGAGAGAGAGAGAGAGAGAGAGAGAGAGAGAGAGAGAGAGAGAGAGAGAGAGAGAGAGAGAGAGAGAGAGAGAGAGAGAGAGAGAGAGAGAGAGAGAGAATTGATCGGACACCACAGCCTCGGCAATCTGCTCTTCTTGTCTGAGGGATTTTTACAAACCATAGGTGCACCGTTAGCAGGTATCAGAATATACATCAGCTACAGTACCTCCATTGTCCAATAGAAACTCTTGTTTTGTCACGCCCTGGCTCTGGGGACTCTTAAATGTTGAGCCAGGGTGTGGATTTTTCTATGTTTAGTTTTCTATGTTTTTTGTTCTAGATCGTTTAGATCTATGTTGGCCAGGGTGGTTCCCAATCAGAGGCAGCTGTAGCTCGTTGTCTCTGATTGGGGACCATACTTAGGCAGCCTGTTGGCACCAGTTAGTTTGTGGGATCTTGATCCGTAAAGGTTTGGTGTGTGTAACCTCAGGACTTCACGTTTCGTTTTGTTGTTTTGTTCGTGTGTTGTGTATCAATAAAGATGTACGCTTATCACGCTGCGCTTTGGTTCCACGAGTCATCAGTCAACGTGCGTGACATGTTTGCAACTGTTGGACTAATGATTACACCTCATCTTAAAACATCACCGACCACCACTGAAGCTCATCCATCAAAACCTCCGTCCTCCATCATCCAGCCAACAGAAGCTCCATAACCAGCTGACAGGATCTTATATTACAACTAAATGAACAGCCATGTTTACATACTGTAAATCCATGAAAAACTCTTTCCCAGAAATACACATTGCCAGCATGCCAATATTAGCCATCCCTTCACAGACATACACAGGACGAGCGCACAGCTGGTGAGCGACAGTGAGTAAAAAAATACACAAAAATGTAATATTTTCCTACTAGCACTGACTTTGCTGATAAATACCTTGTTGAGGGAAAATGTACTTGATACGATTGTGATGTGTTGATGTCTCTCCTAGCTATCTTAAGATGGATGCACTAATTGTAAGTCACTCTGGATAAGAGTGTTTGCTAAATGACCCTAAAAATAAATAATGAACAGACCGGCACCGGCGCCCTGACTCCCCCTGCACTTCTGGTCGATTCTTCAAGAACTGTCTTTTTTTTCTGGCTGAGGCCTATGCTATTTCCGTTCTGCTCAAATAGGCTACTTGCAGGAGCCAACTCTATTCCGGGACACATCTGTAGCAATGTGCTTCTATGTTTGTAAATGCAGGTGTGTGTATTTGTCTATACTGTATGTGTGATTATGGATATATTTGTATTCATACTGTTGAAGTGTGTGTGTGTGTGTTTTTACAGTTGTTAATTTCCTTGTCTGACAGAGCTGAGATTGTGATATATGTGTGTGCCTGTGGTGTGTGTGCCTGTGGTGTGTGTGCCTGTGGTGTGTGTGTCTGTGGTGTGTGTGACTGGGGTGTGTGTGACTGGGGTGTGTGTGAATGTGGTGTGTGTGAATGTGGTGTGTGTGAATGTGGTGTGTGTGACTGTGGTGTGTGTGACTGTGGTGTGTGTGTCTGTGGTGTATGTGACTGTGGTGTGTGTGTCTGTGGTGTGTGTGTCTGTGGTGTGTGTGCGTGTAATGGGTGTTAATGTATGTGACCCTGGACAGTGGCAACCTGTAAAGGCTTTGTTTACAGCTGTGATTGGATGTGCTGATGCTGTCTGTCACAGCAGGCCTCATAAAAGTGCTGATGCCGGCCAACGGCACTGTAAAGCCTAAGGCTACTCCAGACAGACCACTGGCTGTTGCCGGCACCCTGGTGTTCAATAGCAGAAGAAAGACCAAGAACAAATAAACACAACTCATTTGAACACATTGACCTTCATCGAGGAAAGCTAATCTACTCTGGAAGTCCAGCGGACAAAATGGCAATAGCCATTCTGGATATGAATGTCTGCTAAATGAATGTGATGTCTAATGTTTCGTTTCCAGAGCCGTAATGTGTAAATCCCATTCCGCCTGTCTCATGCCATGGCACTCTCAGCCTGGCGATGAGCAGCACTCCCCCTGGTCAGGTCTCACAGATGCTTTAAGTCCATCTCCACAACATGAGCTGGAAAACCCAGTGTAATTGAGTGGTTTTGCTGGGATCCAGCAGGATATCATTCATTGCCTTCCTGACTCCCAGCAGCTCAGTGTGATCTGAGCATTAGGAAGGATTTTATCCTCTCCATGTTCCTTCTTTCAGACGTCAGAATATCAACTGAGCTATAGGCTACCCCCCAGTCAGGTACAGATGTAGGATCTTAATTTGAGACAGTTAGCTACAGCAGGAAAATAATCCTGCAGCAACAGGAAATGTGAATTATTATGTGGATTATAGTTAATGGAAATGTTTTGTAGGGGTTGATACATTTTTCGTTCGGGCAAATCAAGTCTGACATTTTAAAGTGGAAATTACGAACTTTAGAAGCCTTTTTAAACCTTGAATACATTACAAGTTTGAAATGTCCTGCATTGCAGGAAAGTTATCCTGCAACAGAGTGATCAAATTAAGATCCTACACCTGTATCACTCCCCCTGGCACTGGATAATGCATTGTTATTGTCACATTATTGCCAGTCAGTTACAGTATCATTTCCCTCCTGTTCAGCTCCACTTCCTGAGCCAGGATGCCAATAATCCTGGAGGATATCATATGTTATTCACAGCAAACCCAACATAATCTGATTACAGTATATAATTTCACAACACGGTTGAAATACAAACGTCAATCATCTGAATGTTACGCTCCGTGCATTATCCTTCCTATCTCATTACCCATGATGCCTGAGGCTCAGGGCTGGGGATGGGCCATCATTTCTTCTTATGCTTGACGAGATGGACTGATGGTGTGAGAATGTTATGGGGGAGTATGAGCCTGTCTGCCACTCATACTAACCTCCATGCTCTATTGGAATCGACACTAAATGGGTCTGCTTATTGCCTGTGTCAACACCATGGGGGCTAGAGGCATTGCCTGACTGATGCTAGGGTTAAGGGTTGGGCAATGTTTATACCGTAAGAAATGTACCCATTTGTTATCATTAGCGGATAATCAGGACGCTACTATTAACTTGAACTATTCACTGCGTAATGAGGTCTGACTTGAATGTGGTCTGTATATTTCACAGTTGCCATGGAAGCAAGGGGAAGGGATCCCCTTTTTTCCCAACCGTCATTCTCAAACTCTCACAGCGTCAGGCACACCTTGTTACCAACCCCTCTGTTGTTGTACTGTACTGTCGAAGGCGTGGAGTTGAGTTCCATTTCCACCACTGACCACCACTTCTACGTGCCATGCCAGGAGAATAGAAAAATCTATAATTGCATCCTGTGTTCCTTGGAAATCCCTGCTGCTCACTGCATATCTTTTAACCCAGTTAAGTGAAATTTCTGACACGCTAGTAATTAGCCTTTCACTGAATGAGTGATGGATGAACCTGTCCATGTGATCTGAACCTGGTTCCACTACCAAAGGCCTTTCTCTCACGCTGCGTATTTAATCATTCGGGAGGGTAAAGGGTTCAGAAGCAACTTTAGAAGTAAAGCTTGGATTAGTTTCAGATGAAAGGAGAGAGGAATGTGCCTGTCTGCTGTTGGTGTGTTGTGTGTTGTCATTCAAATAGAATGAGGTGAGTAGTAGTGGAGGCTGCTGAAGGGAGGACGGCTCATAATAATGGCTGGAATGGAGTGAATGGAATGGTATCAACCACATGGAAACCCTCCACCCCTCAGCAGCTTCCACTGGTGGGTAGATACTAAATGATGTTCAACGTATCACTCCAACTGGTAGGAAAAGGGGTTGCATGTTACAGCTACATTACAACACCTGCTCACTCTGACAGTGTGAAACTATATGAATGCTTTTGCCTCAGCCCAGCATTAACACACCGTATTCAACTACTTACCTTTGAATCAGGTGTGTCGGTGCTGGACTGGAACCAAAGCTTGCACACTCAGTAGCGCTCCAGGACTATAGGGTTTGTGACCACTGAAAAAGCAGAAGTCGCTCAGCCCAATTACAGGTGAAAGGATACTTTCCAACTCTGACTGAATTTCACCCTAGCCACTGAAAACCAGATGCAGGGACATGATCATCTCAGACTCTCTGTCTGTAGTGATGGAATTCTCAGCGAGGCGAAGGACACATTTGTGGGGTGATGAACTTTTTGGCACCATTATTTTAAGTCTACATGTCACTGTCAGTCTGAAGTGACACCTCAAGACATCCTGGTTTCAGTAAGCTGATTTCTCTCAATGATAAAAATGCCTCTTAGTTATTCATGGAAACAGAAGGCAGTGAGAGAACACCTCTTACTATAAATCTGAAAACAATGAATCATACAGCAATCAGCATGCATGGACTACTCATTACTCAGAAGCACTATCAGAGGCAGACCAGAACACTAGAAGAATCAATTAATGTCATTATTTATTTAACAGTGGTCAGCTCATTTTTATTTTTATTTAACCTTTATTTAACCAGGTAAGCCAGTTGAGAACAAGTTCTCATTTACAACTGCGACCTGGCCAAGATAAAGCAAAGCAGTGTGATAAAAACAACAACACAGAGTTACATATGGGGTAAAAAAACATAAAGTCAAAAAAATAAAAAAACGACAGAAAATATATATACAGTGGGTGCAAATGTAGCAAGTTATGGAGGTAAGGCAATAAATAGGCTATAGTGCAAAATAATTACAATTAGTATTAACACTGGAATGCTAGATGTGCAAGAGATTATGTGCAAATAGAGATACTGGGGTGCAAAAGAGCAAAATAAATAACAATATAGGGATGAGGTAGTTGGGTGGGCTAATTTCAGATGGGCTGTGTACAGGTGCAGGGATCGGTAAGGTGCTCTGACAACTGATGCTTAAAGTTAGTGAGGGAGATAAGAGTCTCCAGCTTCAGAGATTTTTGCAATTCGTTCCAGTCATTGGCAGCAGAGAACTGGAAGGAATGGCTGCCAAAGGAGGTGTTGGCTTTGGGGATGACCAGTGAGATATACCTGCTGGAGCGCAGACTACGGGTGGGTGCTGCTATGGTGACCAATGAGCTAAGATAAGGTGGGGATTTGCCTAGCAGTGATTTATAGATGGCCTGGAGCCAGTGGGTTTGACAACGAACATGTAGTGAGGACCAGCCAACAAGAGTGTACAAGGTCACAGTGGTGGGTAGTGTATGGGGCTTTGGAGACAAAACAGATGGCACTGTGATAGACTACATCCAATTTGCTGAGTAGAGTGTTGGAGGCTATTTTGTAAATGACAATGCCGAAGTCAAGGATCGGTAGGATAGTCAGTTTAACGAGGGCATGTTTGGCAGCATGAGTGAAGGAGGCTTTGTTGCGAAATAGGAGGCCGATTCTAGATTTAACTTTGGATTGGAGATTCTTAATGTGAGTCTGGAAAGAGAGTTTACAGTCTAACCAGACACCTAGGTATTTGTAGTTGTCCACATACTCTAGGTCAGACCCGTCGAGAGTAGTGATTCTAGTCGGGTGGGCGGGTGCCAGCAGCGTTCGATTGAAGAGCATGCATTTAGTTTTACTAGTGTTTAAGAGCAGTTGGAGGCTACTGAAGGAGTGTTGTATGGCATTGAAGCTCGTTTGGAGGTTTGTTAACACAGTGTCCAATGAAGGGCCAGATGTATACAAAATGGTGTCGTCTGCATAGAGGTGGATCTGAGAGTCACCAGCAGCAAGAGCGACATCATTGATATACACGGAGAAAAGAGTCGGCCCGAGAATTGAACCCTGTGGCACCCCCATAGAGACTGCCATAGGTCCAGACAACAGGCCCTCCAATTTGACACATTGAACTCTATCTGAGAAGTAGTTGGTGAACCAGGCGAGGCAGTCATTTGAGAAACCAAGGCTATTTAGTCTGCCAATAAGAATGCGGTGGTAGCTCATCAGGTTTACCAACACGTCAGTGCTAACAAGGTAAACCCTAGCTCTTCATTATTTTTAAAATGTCAGAGAATTAATTAGTTGTGTGAGCCCGTCCTCCCCAATTAAGGTGCCGCCAACCTCCTGTGAATGCCATCACCATGAGCATTATGAGTTAGACTCAGCTGTCAATAACACATCAGCTATTTTTTTCGGCCACTCACAGGAGAGAGATTCAGATGTATTTGCATATTCATAGAAACATCACTGCCAGTTCCTTGTTGGCTTCTTTTAGTGGGAACTCCCTCTAACCTCTCTCTGTCTGAGCAACTGTGTGCATAACGTTTGTGTGTAGGCACACAGCTGCACTTGATCAGACAAGACAATCAGGTTAGGTATAATTTTCTTGATCAACTTACAATATATTGCTAATGCAGATGTAGCCTGTGTGTAAGCTACAGGTTTTTATTTAAAAATTATTATTATTGTTATTATTTTACATGCCTTCAGTAGCAAGCAATTTTTATTGTCAATCTCGATTATTGGTCTGTGCTTGACTTGGACTCAAATAGGGACCGGTACTCATGTTTATATTTAGGTGCATGAGCTCTAAAATACTTTTGAGCTAATATTCTATAAGAGGAACAGGAAATCAAGCAGTAGAAATGTTGCGGTGCCGCTACTCAGCTCCGGTGAGCTCCTGCCCAAGTCAAGCACTTTTCTTGGTTCAAGTGTTGATTGCACACCCTCCATAGGTCAGGAAAAATAGTTATATTGAAAGACTGGGAAAGATGCTAGAATAAAGTAGGGCAGTGCAACAGGGCGGCAGGTAGCCTAGGGGTTAAGAGCATTGGGCCAGTAACTGAAAGGTTGGTAGTTCGAATCCCGAAGCTAGCATCTTCTCCCGAGTGGCGCAGCGGTCTAAGGTGTCACTACAGACCCTGGTTCGATTCCAGGCTGTATCACAATCCGACCGTGATTGGGAGTCCCATAGGGTGGTGCACAATTGGCCCAGTGTCATCCGGGGTAGGTTGTCATTGTAAATAAGAATTTGTTCTTAACTGACTTGCCTAGTTAAATAAATAAAACAGATGACTAACATGTAACAGCATACCCAGCTAGCACATTTAGTTGTGGGAATGCCCTGTTTTTTTTAACTCATACAAAGCTGTTCATTGTAGTCTATTCAAACAGACCCTATGTCAAAGGAAACAAGCACTCATTAGGATCAGATGTGTCCAATTAGTGGGTGAGGCCAACACACCTAAACACACCAACAAAAAAAAACCAGATAGAGGATAGAGTTTTATTGATGCTGAGAACGGAATGTATATGTTTTTTAATAATATTCTTTAAATGTTCTTTGAACTATACTCATGTTTTCTTGTGGTTTTTATGGAACGTTTTCTTAATTCTCTGAGAACATGACTTTAAATAGAACCACAAAGAAACCTGCTGAAAACGTTACGCTTAAGTACTGAAATTCCACAGAAGAACGTTGTTTCTTAATGTTCTCTGAACATTCTGAGAACGTGACTTTGAATAGAGGAAACCTGTAGGAAACGTTATGGGGAGGTTGTATGCAAAATAACCATAGGACTAAGAAACATATGGTTCTTAGAACATTATGTGCTAGCTGGGTACTCTAGCGACATGCAGCACATAAACTACATCAGATAACCATCCCTGTTTATATTAGGTGACTGGAAACCATAACGACCCTGCCCTGTTAATCCATTCAGGATGAATGAAGGATGCTCATAACTTCATACAGATGAAATAAATCATCACCAGGTTCCGCAGCCAAATTCAGATGCGTAAAGACGCAGATTGGCAAGAGCAGGTCCGGTGACTGGTAGATATGACCTCATTTTTGCTGGACATATTTGAAGTATTGTTCCTGCAACACTTGCAAAAGATATGATCAATGTAGCCTCTTACAAGCAGTCAATTATTCAACCTTGAAAAAAGAGCCTCCAGAATCTACAGGCAGGTGTCACACATCATAAACTAGGCCTATGTAAAACTGGGGGAATTCCATAATCAGAAACATTTTGATCAACAAAGTGAATTATAACAGATATTATTAAAATATGTTCAATATCAACAATTTTCAATGCATGTTTATGAAAACACTTTGTTATTGATTCTAAACTCACCTTATAAAGACATGAACAAAAATAATCCCAAACCAGTGATGCTGACAAAAAAAAAACTTTTCCAATTCAAAGGCTCCGATTTGAGCAAACTCGGCTAAGAAAGATGACTTCGCCACGCAGAGAACCAAAGCCCATTCTCAATCCATTGTTTATATCAGCAGAGATAGAGGACCCAGCCCTCTTGACGTTAGATCTAGTTTTGTCTCCTCCTTCCCTCTTTATGAAAGACGGTTGGAGAACAGTCCCAAAGATTATTTCACTGGCTCCCGCATCACTTCAGTTGCACCCTCTTCTTCAATGAGGTGTTGCTGCGCGCCGCGCTATCACTAACTTGACAATACTGCCCTCTGGCGGTCGTTTACAATTAATTCACACCTCCTGCCACACTTGAAATATCTTGCGGTTTGTACCCACCACATACTCTCAAAATGATACATTGAACATTAGTTCACCGCTCTGTATTGATCTGTCAGAAAGCCATTCGTCAGACCTTGTTCACTCTATGGTAATCGGCCTGCCACACGTAACCCTAGGTTTAGTGGCTAATTATGTTAGTCATTACCCTTGAGGACAAGCGAGAGGATATGAGGGGTGTAAGTATTGATAGGCCTACGAAACACGTTTTTCTATACTGAACAAAATTATAAACGCAACATGCAACAATTTCAAAGATTTTACTGAGGTACATTTTATATAAGGAAATCAGTCAATTGATTCATACATTCATTAGGCCCTAGTCTATGGATTTCACATGACTGGGAATACAGATATGCATCTGTTGGTCACAGATACCTTAAAATAAAGGTAGAGGCTGTGGATCAGAAAACCAGTCCGTATTTTGTGTGACCACCATTTGCCTAATGCATGGACACATCTCCTTCGCATAGAGTTGATCAGGGTGTTGATTGTGGCCAATGGAATGTTGTCCCACTCCTCTTCAATGGCTGTGCAAAGTTGCTGGATATTGGCGGGAGCTGGAACACACAGTCGTACACGTCGATCCAGAGCATACCAAATATGCTCAATGGGTGACATGTCTGGTGAGTATGCAGGCCATGGAAGAACTGGGGCATTTTCAGCTTCCAGGAATTGTGTACAGATCCTTGCGACATGGGGCCATGCATTATCATGTTGAAACATGAGGTGATGGCGGCGGATGAATGGCACGACAATGGGCCTCAGGATCTTGTCACTGTAATATTCATGTTTCAACATACGGAATTGTAATTGGTTGCATTCTACCTGTGTCATACTGCGCTATGATTGGTTATGACCATCCAGGTCGTGAGGTCATTTTTCAGTTGATCATGGCCGAGGCAGAGACACGTGAACATACCAGTTATAACTCGCTAATAAAGAGCTACATTTAGAAAGATCCTGTCATACTGCATTTTATTATTTTGTACAAAGCGTGCAAAACAAGACATAATGTCAGAGTAAAATGACTAAAATATGGATTTTGCTGGAGTTCCTTCACCTCGAATGGACTGAGGGTCTACAAACTTACCGGATGCATGGCGTAAATTCAAACAGCATGTGGAGCTAATGTTCACGGGTCCTCTGAAGGAAAGAGAAGAGGAAAAGTGCAAAACGTCCCAAAACATGTGGATATTGTGGGTACAAAGTGCATGGCGAACAGGGAAATTGCCCAGCTAAAGGCAAACAGTGTACTAAATGTGGAAAATGGAATCACTTTGCAAAGGTGTGCAGAGCTTACCGTGGGAAAACAGTACACACAGTGAGTGAATATGAAATGTCAATCAAAGAGTAAAACGCTGATGAACTGTTTATTGATTCAGTGACACAGAAAAGTCAGATATCAGAGACAGAGCAAGCCTTTGCTGACATTGAGATAGGAACACAAGGCAAAGTTAACATGATTCCTCTGAATAAGTACTGCAGCTTGACATCTGAGTGTGAGCTATGGCCCATCACGCACAGACTGACTGGTTATGGTGGTGAACAGCTCCCAGTAAAAGGCACATGCACTTTCAAATGGAAATACAAGGAAAGTGACATGATGTTGGACTTTTACATTGTTGACACTCGAGCACCCGCAGTGCTAGGTCTTAAATTGTCCTCATCAAGCTAGTTTTATCAGTGACAGCACCAGTAGAGACAGATAATGTCATGGAGGAGTTTGCTGATGTTTTTACAGGAATAGGACTATTCCCAGGAGAATGTACCATTCACGCAACTGCTGTGGTCTACCCACCGAGAACATTTCCCCTTGCTCTCCACGCCCGTCTGAAGAAAGAGTTGGAGAGCATGGAGCAATCTCACATCGTCACCAAGGTTACAGAACCAACAGATTGGGTAAACGTGTTAGTGGTGGTGGAGAAACCACGCACAGGCAAGCTCAGAGTATGTCTCGACCCAAGAGACTTGAACAAGGCTATCAAACGCCCCCATTACCCCTTACCGACACTAGATGGAATCACACACAAGCTAGCGGGAGCGCGCTACTTCAGTGTCATGGATGCCAGATCGGGCTACTGGGCTATCAAGCAATAAAGAGCTACGTTTAGAAAGATCCTGTCGTACAGCATTTAATTATTTGGTACAAAGCGTGCAAAACAAGACAGTCACGTTATCTCTGTGCATTCAAATTGCCATCGATAAAATGCAATTGTGTTCGTTGTCCGTAGCTTATGCCTGCCTATACCATAACCCCACCTCCACCATGGGGCACTCTGTTCACAATGTTGACATCAGCAAACTGCCCGCCCACACGACGCCATACACTTGGTCTGCGGTTGTGAGGCAGTTTGGATTACTGACAAATTCTCTAAAACTACTGACAAATTCTCTAAAACGATGTTGGAGGTGGCTTATGGTAGAGAAATTAACATTCAATTCTCTGGCAACAGCTCTGGTGGTCATTCCTGCAGTCAGCATGCCAATTGCACGCTCCCTCAAAACGTGAGAAATCAGTGGCATTGTGTTGTTTGAGATGTGGACTGCTTTTTGATCAGTTACAGTTACAAAAGCTCATTAAACTTAAAATCATTTGCTAGTCTTTGGCATGAAAAGGGCAGCCTTGCCGTTAATTACATTTACTGTACATTTGAGTCATGTAGCAGACGTTCATCCAGAGCAGTGGAGGCTGGTGGGAGGAGTTAAAGGAGGATGGCTCATTGTAATGGCTGGAATGAAGTAAATGGAACGGAGTCAAACATGTGGTTTCCATATGTTTGATCTGTTTGATACCATTAATTCCATTCCAGCCATTACAACGAGCCCGTCCTCTTATAGCTCCAGAGCGACTACAGTTAATTGATTAATTTTAAGGTAGCTAGGTGAGAGAACCGCAAATCACAGTCATACAAAGTAAACTTTTTCTCAATAAATCAGCTATCAGCAAAGTCACCTGCTTGGCAACCTGGTGGTGGCTTTCACCTGCTGGTAACCCCTAATGGGTTGGGACACCTCCTGAGGTCACCTAGATAAGATTACTGTCATGTACAATGGAGTAGATTGATTTTAGAAAAGTTAATAGTTAATTGTCGTTTTCAGGGTCATGTTTTATTGTTTTGTTGATAAGCAAGCAAGCAAGTTTATTTATATAGCACAATTCATACATCGAAGCAATTCAATGTGCTTTACAAAGATGTTTATCAAAAATAATGAAAACATCATAATAATAAAAATACAATAAAATAAACAAATACAAAAACATATAAAGATTACAAATTACAAATTAAAAATGGGATAAAAACATAGGAAGCTATAAGGCTAAACAGTGTGGTTAAGTTTAAGTGCTCAGTCGTAGGCACGTGAAAAGAGAAGTGTTTTTAACCTGGATTTAAAAATGGATACGTTTGGGGCACATCTAAGATCTTCTGGTAGTTTATTCCAGTTGTGTACAGCATAAGTGCTAAACGCAGCTTCTCCATGTTTAGTTTGGGCTCAAGCCTTTGATTCTGGCTATATTTTTTAGATGATAGAATGCTGTTTTGGTGACCGCTTTGATATGACTGTTAAATGTGAGGTCTGAGTCTATCAGAACACCAAGATTACGCACTTGATCGCTGGTTTTAAGGACCCGAGAATCCAGCTCTTTACTAATACAAACACAATAATCTCAGTTTTATCTTGGTTTAATTGTAGACAATTTTGGTTCATCCAGGTATTTATGTGCTCTATACAGTGACACAGAGAGTCTATTGAGCTGTTGTCATACGGTTTGAGAGCCATATATATTTGAGTATCATCAGCATAGCTGTGGTAGTTCATGTTGTTGTTCTGTAAAATTTGGCCCAGAGGTAGCATATAGAGATTGAACAGAATCGGTCCGAGAACTGATCCCTGTGGAACTCCGCATGTCATAGCCACCCTATCAGATTCATGATTACCAATGGTGACAAAGTAACTCCGGCCATCTAGATAAGATCTGAACCAATCAAGGACTGTCCCAGATAGTCCTACCCACTTTTCCAGCCTATCTATAAGTGTTCCATGATAAGGTGGATTGCCTTGGACACAAGCTGTTGGTGGAGCATTTTGGACAGCAAAGGTGGCATCCTAGGGGTGGTATTTTTAACCTCTGGGCTCTGGCATGATATTAAGAGCATCATTACATGACCCATTACTTAACTCTCAACTAAAGATAACTCTACTTCTATGCTGAGTACCTGAGTAGACCGATCTTAGTCTTGGGTTAATGACACTCTTGGGTCCATAGACTAATTTCTAGGCATCTTAGGTGGAATCTCTCTTCAGATAACAATTGATAACACCCCTCCTGTCCATAAAAGCAAGGCACGTTCAAGGTTTGTCCTTTGAAGATATCACTCAGAACACATGCTATCTTCCTGACCACAACGATGACTATAAATTAAATCCATTGAGCCCAACAGGATTAGTTAGTGCAGACAAGCCAAGACAATATGTGGTTGGAGTTGTATTTGGGAATGGCAGTTCTTCTCAGTGTAGAGTGCAAACCATTGAACAAGGAGACACACAACAAGTTGCTAGTGATCTCCTTTGATGGTTTCCGATGGGACTATGATCAAGACGTAGACACCCCTCACATGGACAAGTTAGTGGAAGATGGAGTGAAGGCAAAGTACATCACCCCTCCGGCTATCACCATGACGTCCCCATCTCACTTCACCACTATAACTGGTAAGGCATAAGAGTTACAAAATGCTATTGACTTTTTGCATGCATTTGAGCTGCTTGTTTGAAGTACTCAATCAGGTACATATAAAAAATAAGAAGTATTTCCTTGGGTAAAATGTGAATACGGGCCCAAGTTACTGTTTCAAATCTGGTTTCAAAGTCAAATGTAGCGTAGTAGATGGATTATTGCCAATTGATTTCTTTGGCCAAATACTCCCAGTTTTTCATAAAAACTGTTTTGTTTGTGGTGCGTGCCCAGAAAAACCCAATCCTGACCATGATCTTACTCACATTACAAAGTAGCCTCACTTGCCAGTGTTCTTGGTGGCAAGTAGCCTAGTGTTTAAGAGCGTTGGGCCAGTAACCGAAAGGTCACTGGTTCGAATCCCCGAGCTGACTAGGTGAAAAATCTGTTAACCCTAATTGCTCTGGATAAGAGTGTCTGCTAAAATGTAAATGTTTTAGCACAATCTAATATGTACACTGTATATGGGCATAAACATATCCTTTGGGTCCTAATTATTTAAATACAAATCTCTTCAAACTTGCTGCTTACTTTATTTCTGGGCAATTGACCACACTTGAATCTGACCCTAGTGCTTAGTGCTATTCCTGAGAAATGGAAATCACCTTCTGTTTTCATTTGTTAATGCAGGAAAAGCCCACAAATCTGCAGACCAATTTCTAAATGTTCTCTTATTTGACAATGATATGCTATCTAAATTCCATGCAATATTTTCAAATAATTATAGTACAGCAATTAAAGTTGTAAATGCCATCTTCGATATCCTTGATAAGACACAGCACTGAGGTTTTGGATACTGTTTATCATAATGTCATGACGAAAAGACAATTAAACCTGGAAGGTTGCTGGCATCAAAAAATATTTAGATATCATGATCTTTTCTTCTCATATCTCTCACAGGGAGATGGATAGAGGATCATGGAGTTGTTCACAATATGATGTTTAATTCCACAACTCATCAGAAAGTCGGCCATAAAGCTACCTTGAAGAGGTCTGAGTGGTGGGACAATGGAGCCTTGCCGTTGTGGATTACAGCACAGAACCAGGTGAGGAACTGGTCATGATTTGATCCTGGAAATAAAATATTGGGTCAAATATGCAGAATTAGCTTACAGTCCTCCTACTGACAGCTACAGAAACTACTGTCAGACTTATATTTACAGTGGGGAGAACAAGTATTTGATACACTTCCGATTTTGCAGGTTTTCCTACTTACAAAGCATGTAGAGGTCAGTAATTTTTATCATAGGTACACTTCAACTGTGAGAGACGGAATCTAAAACAAAAATCCAGAAAATCACATTGTATGATTTTTAAGTAATTCATTTGCATTTTATTGCATGACATAAGTATTTGATACATCAGGGAAGCAGAACTTAATATTTGGTACAGAAACCTTTGTTTGCAATTACAGAGATCATACGTTTCCTGTAGGTCTTGACCAGGTTTGCACACACTGCAGCAGGGATTTTGGCCCACTCCTCCATACAGACCTTCTCCAGATCTTTCAGGTTTCGGGGCTGTCGCTGGGCAATACGGACTTTCAGCTCCCTCCAAAGATTTTCTATTGGGTTCAGGTCTGGAGACTGGCTAGGCCACTCCAGGACCTTGAGATGCTTCTTACGGAGCCACTCCTTAGTTGCCCTTGCTGCGTGTTTCGGGTCGTTGTCATGCTGGAAGACCCAGCCACGACCCATCTTCAATGCTCTTACTGAGGGAAGGAGGTTGTTGGCCAAGATCTTGCGATACATGGCCCCATCCATCCTCCCCTCAATATGATGCAGTCGTCCTGTCCCCTTTGCAGAAAAGCATCCCCAAAGAATGATGTTTCCACCTCCATGCTTCACGGTTGGGATGGTCTTCTTGGGGTTGTACTCATCCTTCTTCTTCCTCCAAACACGGCGAGTGGAGTTTAGACAAGAAAGCTCTATTTTTGTCTCATCAGACCACATGACCTTCTCCCATTCCTCCTCTGGATCATCCAGATGGTCATTGGCAAACTTCAGATGGGCCTGGACATGCGCGGGCTTGAGCAGGGGGACCTTGCGTGCGCTGCAGGATTTTAATCCATGACGGCGTAGTGTGTTACTAATGGTTTTCTTTGAGACTGTGGTCCCAGCTCTCTTCAGGTCATTGACCAGGTCCTGCTGTGTAGTTCTGGGCTGATCCCTCACCTTCGTCATGATCATTGATGAGGTGACGAGGTGAGATCTTGCATGGAGCCCCAGACCGAGGGTGATTGACCGTCATCTTGAACTTCTTCCATTTTCTAATAATTGCGCCAACAGTTGTTGCCTTCTCACCAAGCTCCTTGCCTATTGTCCTGTAGCCCATCCCAGCCTTGTGCAGGTCTACAATTTTATCCCTGATGTCCTTACACAGCTCTCTGGTCTTGGCCATTGTGGAGAGGTTGGAGTCTGTTTGATTGAGTGTGTGGACAGGTGTCTTTTATACAGGTAACGAGTTCAAACAGGTGCAGTTAATACAGGTAATGAGTGGAGAACAGGAGGGCTTCTTAAAGAAAAACTAACAGGTCTGTGAGAGCTGGAATTCTAACTGGTTGGTAGGTGATCAAATACTTACGTCATGCAATAAAATGCAAATTAATTACTTTAAAATCATACAATGTGAATTTCTGGATTTTTGTTTTAGATTCCGTCTCTCACAGTTGAAGTGTACCTATGAAAAAAATGACAGACCTCTACATGCTTTGTAAGTAGGAAAACCTGCAAAATCGGCAGTGTATCAAATACTTGTTCTCCCCACTGTAAGTGAATGAAGTAGCTCTGATGAAAGTTAACCTTGGAGACCCCCTACTACACCCTTTGATTAGAAGCATACATACATTAGCCAGTATTAACTGGTCAATGTCCATACCTTTTCTTCTGTTTCAGGGCCTCAAAACAGGTTCCTTTTTCTTTCCAGGAGGAGGAGCCAACTACAGCGGTCAATGTGTAAACCGGGCACTGGTTGAGGAACCAGGTCAACAAGATGATAACGAAACAGAGTGGCGTCAGAATATTGACACTGTGTTGAGCTGGTTCACCGAAGAAGATTTTGACTTTGTGACTCTGTACTATGGAGAGCCTGACAACGTGGGTCATGCCAAAGGACCGGACCATCCTGACAGGAAAACCATAATAAAGCAGATTGACCGCACCGTTGGATACCTGAGGGAGGCCATCCAGCGAGATGGTTTGACTGATAACCTTAACGTCATCATCACCTCTGACCATGGCATGACCACCGTTAAAAAAAGACCTCTTGTAGATGAGATAATCCTCTCTAAATACCTGAATTTCTTCAACACGGTTTATTTTGAGCTCCTTGACTACGGCGGGTTTGGCATGATCACACCGAGGAAAGGAAAGGAACAACAGGTTTATGATGCTCTCATGAAGGCCCCAAACCTCACAGTCTACAAGAAGGAAGATATGCCAGAGAACTTTCATTTGTCCAAGAATGACAGAATACAGCCTATTATTGTCATTGCTGATCTAGGTTTCAACTTAAACTCGGTAGGTACCGGTATTAACTTTTAAGACACGTCATATGCTATGTATAAAGTAAAAAATTGTAAAGTAAAAATATCACAGATTTTTTAATATATATATATATATATATATTATAATATGCATATAATTTCAACAGCGGTTGATCGTCTACGTGAACAAAGGAGATCATGGATTCCACATGGGCGAAATGGACATGAAGACCATCTTCCGTGCTTTTGGACCAGATTTCAAGAAGAGTTATCTGTCCGAGCCCTTTGACAGTGTCCACATCTACCCTCTAATGTGCAAGCTGCTGCAGATAGATCCAGCCCCTAACAACGGCTCCCTATCCGTCACTGAGGGCATGCTGGTTCAGAACGGTACGAGCCGTGAGCTTCTCCTAGAAAGCATTTTAGTATCAAAATGCATGACAGTGTCTATTAATTCATTCTAATACAGGAAGATACCAACCTTAATGTGTGCTCCACTGATGATACTTCTTGAATAAGATAATTATCAAGACTGACATGAGAAATGGTTATATCACATAACTAATGGCACCATTCTTCTCTACACAGGTGGGAGAAGAAATCAGATGTCCCTTGGTGTTTTGGCATCGATATTTGTCTACATTTTATTTGTCATGTAGTTATTTCTGATGTTGGTTATTTTCCTAAATGTTTGTTAACTGAAAATAATTGCATAGTTGAATCAATCATAACAAAACTCCAACAGATATTCTTAAGGAGGATCACATTCGCTATGATTTTCATCAACAATATCCATCTGATTGTATTATACACTCAGTGTCCAGTTTATTAGGTACACCCATCTAGTACCGGGTCGGACGCCACTTTGCCTCCAGAACAGCCTGAATTCTTCAGGGCATGGAAACTTTGCTCAATTGGTATCAAGGGAAAACATTCCCCACACCATTACACCACCGCCACCAGCCTTTATCATTGACACCAGACATTATAGAGCCATGGACTCATGCTGCAATAGCCCATCCGTGACAAGGACCAATGAGTTATGCGCTCCAAGATGCCGTTCTGCACACCGCTGTTGTACTGCGCCGTTATTTGCCTGTTTGTGGGCCCGCCTTTTAGCTTGCACGATTCTTGCCATTCTCCTTCGACCTCTCATCAACGAGCTGTTTTCGCCCATAGGACTGCTGCTGACTGGATGTTTTTTGTTTGACGCACCATTCTCGGTAAACCCTAGACACTGTGGTGCGTAATAAGCCCAGGAGGCCGGACGTTTCTGAGATATTGGAATCGGCGCCTGGCACCAACGAACATACCACGCTCAAAGTCGCTTAGGTCACTAGTTTTGCCCATTCTAAAGTTCAATCGAACAGTAACTGAATGCCTCAATGCCTGTCTGCCTGCTTTATACACTGAGTGTACAAAACATTAAGAACACCTTCCTAATATTGAGCCACAATTCTTCGGGGCATGGACTCTATGAGGTGTCGAAAGCGTTCCACAGGGATGCTGGCCCATGTTGACTCCAATGCTTCCCACAGTTGTATCAAGTTGGCTGGATGTCCTTTGGGTGGTGGAGCATTCTTGATACACACAGGAAATTATTCAGCCTGAAAAAACCCAGTAGTGTTGCAATTCTTGACACAAACCGGTGTCTACCATACCCTGTTCAAAGGCACTTAAATCTTTTGTCTTGCCAATTCACCCTATGAATGGCACACATACACAATCTGTTTCTCAATTTTCTCAAGGCTTAAAAATCCTTCTTTAACCTGTCTCCTCCCCTTCTTCTACACTGATTGAAGTGGATTTAACAAGTGACATCAACAAGGGATCATACTGTAGCTTTCACCTGGATTTACCTGGTCAGTCAATGTCATGGAAAGAGCAGGTGTTCTTAATGTTTTGTGCACTCAGCCACAGCCACGGCCACATGACACACTGTCTGTAGAAGCGAACCATTTTTGTGAACAGGGTATACCTAATAAACTGGCCACTGAGTGTATGTTGAATAATCAAACCAGTCAGCATTGGCTCAAATAACTTTGTCTAGAACCTACATTTAATAATGACACCTGCCCACTGATGGTCAAAAGTAGAGATTTATAATAATCTTCTTGGTTCCGGAGTTTCAAGTAGCCTGATTATTTTTGAAAAGTTGTTGCCTTTCATTTTAAATGTCCGATTTTATTTGGAGAAATATTTTTGTTTAAATAATTGTTCCGACTGTATATTTATTTGTTGTTATTATGCTTTAATAAACATGTGCATGATGAATGAGTATTGCAGGTTTAAAATTAAAATGTTTAACAGGAAACAAGATTTGTATCTCAAGGTGTTATTACCAACTGCAGCTAGCTGGGGATATATACAGTGAGGGAAAAAAGTATTTGATCCCCTGCTAATTTTGTACTTTTGCCCACTGACAAAGAAATTATCAATCTATAATTTTAATGGTAGGTTTATTTGAACAGTGAGAGACAGAATAACAACAACAAAATCCAGAAAAACGCATGTCAAAAATGTTATAAATTGATTTGCATTTTAATGAGGGAAATAAGTATTTGACCCCCTCTCAATCAGAAAGATTTCTGGCTCCCAGGTGTCTTTTATACAGGTAACGAGCTGAGATTAGGAGCACACTCTTAAAAGGAGTGCTCCTAATCTCAGCTTGTTACCTGTATAAAAGACACCTGTCCACAGAAGCAATCAATCAATCAGATTCCAAACTCTCCACCATGGCCAAGACCAAAGAGCTCTCCAAGGATGTCAGGGACAAGATTGTAGACCTACACAAGGCTGGAATGTCACGATCGTTAGACGGAGTAGACCAAGGCGCAGCGTGATGAACGAACATATTTCTTTATTTAATGAATACACGATAAACAAAACAACAAACGATGACGTGACGTCCTAGGTAAACAACCAACAAGGAACAAACCAAACGAAACAAGATCCCACAACTTTTGTGGGAAAACAGCCTCTATAAATATGGCTCCCAATCAGAGACAACCAGCAACAGCTGACACTCGTCGCCTCTGATTGGGAACCACTCTGGCCAACACAGAAATACAATACATAGAATATCCACACCCTGGCTCAACATATAGAGTCCCCAGAGCCAGGGTGTGACATGGAATGGGCTACAAGTCATCGCCAAGCAGCTTGGTGAGAAGGTGACAACAGTTGGTGCGATTATTCGCAAACGGAAGAAACACAAAAGAACTGTCAATCTCCCTCGGCCTGGGGCTCCATGCAAGATCTCACCTCGTGGAGTTGCAATGATCATGAGAACGGTGAGGAATCAGCCCAGAACTACACAGGAGGATCTTGTCAATGATCTCAAGGCAGCTGGGACCATAGTCACCAAGAAAACAATTGGTAACACACTACGCCGTGAAGGACTGAAATCCTGCAGCGCCCGCAAGGTCCCCCTGCTCAAGAAAGCACATATACATGCCCGTCTGAAGTTTGCCAATGAACATCTGAATGATTCAGAGGAGAACTGGGTGAAAGTGTTGTGGTCAGATGAGACCAAAATCGAGCTCTTTGGCATCAACTCAACTCGCCGTGCTTGGAGGAGGAGGAATGCTGCCTATGACCCCAAGAACACCATCCCCACCGTCAAACATGGAGGTGGAAACATTATGCTTTGGGGGTGTTTTTCTGCTAAAGGGACAGTACAACTTCACCGCATCAAAGGGACGATGGACGGGGCCATGTACTGTCAAATCTTGGGTGAGAACCTCCTTCCCTCAGCCAGGGCATTGAAAATGGGTCGTGGATGGGTATTCCAGCATGACAATGACCCAAAACACACGGCCAAGGCAACAAAGGAGTGGCTCAAGAAGAAGCACATTAAGGTCCTGGAGTGGCCTAGCCAGTCTCTAGACCTTAATCCCATAGAAAATCTGTGGAGGGAGGTGAAGGTTCGAGTTGCCTAACGTCAGCCTCGAAACCTTAATGACTTGGAGAAGATCTGCAAAGAGGAGTGGGACAAAATCCCTCCTGAGATGTGTGCAAACCTGGTGGCCAACTACAAGAAACGTCTGACCTCTGTGATTGCCAACAAGGGTTTTGCCACCAAGTACTAAGTCATGTTTTGCAGAGGGGTCAAATACGTATTTCCCTCATTAAAAAGCAAATCAATTAATAACATTTTTGACATGCGTTTTTCTGGATTTTGTTGTTGTTATTCTGTCTCTCACTGTTCAAATAAACCTACCATTAAAATTATAGACTGATCATTTCTTTGTCAGTGGGCAAACATACAAAATCAGCAGGGGATCAAATACTTTTCTCCCTCACTGTACATACATACAGTTTTCCAACATGATTGATTAAAAACATTGAAATGTTAGCAGAACAGATAACTATGGGAAAAACACAGATGGAGGAAATATAAAAAAATTTAATAATCTCCCTGTTGGCCCTTTATTTCTTACAAAATATTATGAAAACCTCCCTCACAAAAAAAGAATGCAGTTTTGAAACTGCGGTAAATATGCAGTAACTTCAGTTAACTGTGGTATTTTGGACATAGTAATTGCAGAATAACTGAAGTGTCACTGCTACAGTGGGGGAAAAAAGTATTTAGTCAGCCACCAATTGTGCAAGTTCTCCCACTTAAAAAGATGAGAGAGGCCTGTAATTTTCATCATAGGTACACGTCAACTATGACAGACAAATTGAGATTTTTTTTTCCAGAAGATCACATTGTAGGATTTTTAATGAATTTATTTGCAAATTATGGTGGAAAATAAGTATTTGTTCACCTACAAACAAGCAAGATTTCTGGCTCTCACAGACCTGTAACTTCTTCCCCCTGCTGTCCAGGCCCGTCTGAAGTTTGCTAGAGTGCATTTGGATGATCCAGAAGAGGATTGGGAGAATGTCATATGGTCAGATGAAACCAAAATATAACTTTTTGGTAAAAACTCAACTCGTCGTGTTTGAAGGACAAAGAATGCTGAGTTGCATCCAAAGAACACCATACCTACTGTGAAGCATGGGGGTGGAAACATTATGCTTTGTGGCTGTTTTTCTGCAAAGGGACCAGGACGACTGATCCGTGTAAAGGAAAGCATGAATGGGGCCATGTATCGTGAGATTTTGAGTGAAAACCTCCTTCCATCAGCAAGGGCATTGAAGATGAAACGTGGCTGGGTCTTTCATTATGACAATGATCCCAAACACACCGCCCGGGCAACGAAGGAGTGGCTTCGTAAGAAGCATTTCAAGGTCCTGGAGTGGCCTAGCCAGTCTCCAGATCTCAACCCCATAGAAAATCTTTGGAGGGAGTTGAAAGTCCGTGTTGCCCAGCGACAGCCCCAAAACATCACTGCTCTAGAGGAGATCTGCATGGAGGAATGGGCCAAAATACCAGCAACAGTGTGTGAAAACCTTGTGAAGACTTACAGAAAACGTTTGACCTGTGTCATTGCCAACAAAGGGTATATAACAAAGTATTGAGAAACTTTTGTTATTGACCAAATACTTATTTTCCACCATAATTTGCAAATAAATTCATAAAAAAATCCTACAATGTGATTTTCTGGATTTTTTTTCCTCATTTTGTCTGTCATAGTTGACGTGTACCTTTGATGGAAATTACAGGCCTCTCTCATCTTTTTAAGTGGGAGAACTTGCACAATTGGTGGCTGACTACATACTTTTTTTCCCCACTGTATATTACTGCAGTAAAAAAACTGTGTTATTTTGGAGGTAGTATTTGCAGCATACTGCAGTGTACTGCACTCTAACTAGTTATACTGCAGTTATACGCAATAACATCTGCTAAATATATGTATGTGACCAATACAATTTGATTTGATTTGATACTGCTCTCTGACTGCAATATATTTTCGTAAGGGCTGCTCTTTCCATGACAGACTGACCAGGTGAGTCCAGGTGAAAGCTATGATCCCTTATTGATGGCACTTGTTAAATCCACTTCAATCAGTGTAGGTGAAGGGGAGGAGACAGGTTAAAGGAGGATTTTTAAACCTTGAGATGACTGAGACATGGATTGTGCATGTGTGCCATTCAGAGGGTGAATATGCAGGACGAAAGATTGAGTGCCTTTGAACGGGGTGTGGTCGTAGGTGCTAGGCGTACCGGTTCTTAATGTTTTGTACACTCAGTGAATATTTTTCACACTAATGCAGTTTATTTTTGTCATGGCCATGGTTATTGCAGGATAAAGTGGTGCCTTTAAATTAAAACAATAAGGGTTAATAGGCTACGGGATGTTCCCTAATGGAAATTATAAGATTATGAAACCAGCCATGATGAGTGACTACACTTGTTGCGGTCATGTGACGAAGCATAAACCGGTTAGGTCAAATGGAGAGTGAGAGCGCCCTGCGTTCTATGTGTTGTTCGGCTACTGTACAACCACTTCAGTGTTGGATCCGTGCGTGTCTAGGTTACTCAGCCTAAATCACAACTAGTCTCTGTTGTTTTAAACTGGCTGAATGTTTTGGGAACGACATATATATATATATATATATATATATATATATATATATATATATATATATATATATATATATATATAGATATTCTGCACTTGTTGTATTAGAATAAAGAAAACATGTTAAATTTCGTCTTGCAGGATGTCTCAAACAACACGGAGCAAAACACAACAACGCCTGAGGACTGGACTGTTGTGAGTAATTTATTAAGTATTTATTAAGTATTGTGATTATTCATTTGCAGTTGTCCTGTATTTAAACTACTGTACAGTGGACAGCAATATGTATTTCTTAGTTGTAGCTACATCGTTGCCACATGTGTCTGCAGCATGGCTTTTAGCGGGTGGGGAGGTGGGACGGTGGGACCACCCTCTCGCACTTAATAAAGTGGATGAGATTGTTCTTCTCAATTGACCAGAATAGTGTTATAAGATCTGCCGGTAGGGATATACAGTATATGACTGTTTTGGTTTCTAATCAACACCTTTCCCCTGTAAAGGTGTACTTTGCAGTCAGATGGATCCAGTTGATTATGGCAGTGCTAAGGTAAGCAGGGCACAGCATTTACAACATTTTTTATTTTTATTTTATTTTTACAAACCTCTTTGTAATTGTACAATCTGGTGATCACACAGGTCAAATTGAGAGCTCTTCCCAATGTGTTTTTCTGTTATTTGCAGCATTGTCGGTTCAGGTTCCATAATTGTTTATGCAACTTTCCAACACCTCATAAGGACACCTGAGGTTAGTTACGAACACTACAGATGATCCCATCTACAGTTGTTTTAAATTGTTTCCGCATTTAAGCATATATTTTACCCTACCTTAGTTGGTAGAAAGGCGCTATATAAATCCAATCGGTTGTTGTTTTTGTTAATAATAATAATAACAATATTATTAACCTACCTACAATACCATGACTGTGCTTTAGACTCCATTTTAACTCCAAAACAATGCCGATACTACCTCCTCTGCAGATGCAGCCATTGTTCTTACTGAGTGTGACAGACTTGCTGCTGGCAGTCAGCTGGCTGATAGGAGCAGTACTGTTCACCCAGGACTGTGATAGCCATGCCACCTGCTACAACCTACACATCGTTGAACAGGTTTGGACACAGACATATAATCCATTAATTTACAGTAAGAGCTGACTTAAAGTTTCACTATAAGAAGTAGTTGACCAAGCCAGCTCTAGATCAGGTCCAAATGAAGTAGAGCAGCAAATCTAGCCCAATCTGACGCCTCTTCAATTCAATTCTGTTAGATCAGGACAAAGGAGTCTGGATGTGGCTGACCCATTTCCTTTGTACTATTCTATGCCAAAAGGGAAAATGATATATAACCCCACAACAAAACCAATGATGGTCATAGATATCTAATCTCCATGGATAAGCAGATAGGGAACATTATTCCATTGGTACATCATACCACTCTTCTCACCACTAAAATATAAGTAAATGTTGGTTGATTCATGATGACCACTGACGGGGAACCCCTGTCTTTTATCAGATACTGTATATGACCTCGTTCTTCTACACATTGAACTACGTATGGACCCTCTACTCTGGGCTAAATATCAAATTCTACAGGAGCCTTAATGGATACCCAGCCCAAGTAGGTGCCACCTGACAAATTATTAACGTTTTGATGTCTGACACATTTGGTTGTCTGTAATTCCCCATATTCAACCGTTTGGTTAAAATCTGTCCTCTGTTTTGTTGAAGTGCGTCACCAAACTGAGCACTTTCAGCAAGATTGCTGCAGTCCTGTCATGGTAAGCATTTACTTTTTCACAGAAACAGTATATGCTTGACCTATTTAAAGTTCAGTAGATGTCATTATGCATGCAATAGAGGGAGTATGCTAAATGTCCTGTCCCCGTTTCTCCTCCCAGTGTCCACCCCGTGCTGCTGATGCTGCCAGTGTTTGTAACAGGAAACATGGACCACTGTTACACAAACTTCAGCCAGCCTTACAAGTAGGTCTGTAGCATGCATCAAAGTAGGAATATTACCATGGGGAGAGTTAATTATGGGTCAATAAGGTTTGCGGTTTTAGTGAGGCAATCAGAATTCATATCAAGCACTTCTGTGCTATATGTTTGGTCAATTAATATGATTTAATCATAATTTTTAATGTTTTTTATACGTCTCTTTTACTTTGAAGTGCATAACGGTTTGACTAACGTCCCTCTCATTGCATATTAGGTGCCTTCTAATGCACACAGAGGCACTCTTCATGTCTACTGACTTCAACCAGATGGAGGTGGACTCAGCTTGCCACCTGGTACACATGTACAGTATTGCTGTCTTCCTGGCAGCCTTCCTCCTCACCTTTGTTGGCATTGTGGTGAGTCAACCTATCCCGTGGTTACAATCCTATATTTATTTTACTCAAACTTATCTTGGCTTCACACGTCTTTCGTCTACACCAGGTGCTCATGGGAAAAGCCCGCACTGTTTACAGACGTTGTGTGACCTCTAGTGGTTTCCTAGGCGACAGGCAGTGGGCGTCTCTTCGTGTTCTGGACCGACACATGCTCCTCTACCCCTCTGTCTTCCTCTTCTGTTGGGGCCCAGGTAACTACAGTACTGTTCACCCAGCTCAGAATCCTAGGGCCCCCCCGGGCTTGATAAATGATTTGTAGCAGCTGAAAATCACATTCTCCTTTTTGATATATTGCCTTATTTACCCTTCCATTTCAGCCGTCTTCCTGGCAGCCATGATTCTGTACAACCTGAAGTCAGTGGAGGGAGTTGTGGGCGTCGTTCTGTACATCTTACAGGTAAAACTGCCAGCTGCTCCGAAACCTACATCCAAGCCGTGTGCAACCTCCTCCTCAGTCCATTTCTTAACTTCTACTTCGTCTTCCTCATCCCAGGCCTTCACCTCATCCTCTCAAGGCCTTCTGAACTGTGTGGTGTACGGCTGGACACAGAGACACTTCCGCTCAGCTAGCAAAGATGCTCTAAGGGACATGGACACCCAGACGCCACTTCTGAGATCTCAGAAGAAAGGCTATAAAACTCTATGGTCAACACCATCCCCCGAAGCAGATGATATAGGAGGACCTGGTATTCTACCGACCCCACATTAACTTATTAAGGCAGTTGTGAAACTGGCGAAAGAAACTAAACAAAACCTTTTGTGCCAGACTGGGAGAGTGACCGTTTGGTTTATAATCTTGGGGACAGTACCTTGGGAAGCACCTGGTATACCAATGAAGCAAGAATATCCAAAGCAGGGTCGAACCAGACAGAGGCTGAACCGCTGAGGCGTGAAAAAAAGGAAGAACCAGGGAATTTACAACGAGAGGAAGAGCAGCTCTGAAACAGGATCTGAGAGCTCTGCTTTCATCGTAATCAGAGTCACTCCCTACTTCACTTGTTTTGACTGCATCGGTCGTGCAAACATTGTCTCTACGTTAGTGTTTAGATTTTCCCACAGTAGTTGGGGACAGCCGAGGATATTTGTGAAAGGCTTTGTAACAGACTGGCATGTCTTTGATTTAGAGAGGCCCTGATTGAGCCCAACCGTGTGGAAGACAGTGAGCAGCCTGTTACTTTTCATCATGATGGAACAAAGGAACTCCATTCACAGAGATGCTGCTTGACGTACCAGTTTGGCCCATGGTGTTGTGTAATGGTCGTAGATACGCAAGTGTGTGCAATATTTAGTTTTCGCCCTGCATGGGCTTGTTCACAGAAATGTTACAGTAAGTTTATGCTCTCTCCTTGAGTTCAATTCAACAAACTTGATTTATTGCCCTGCATAAAATGTGACAGGCATGACAACGGGATAAATACAGTACCACAACATACACATTTAATTTTTCAGAGATGTAAATTAAACTGAATTTAAAGAATGTGCATTTTCAGTCTGTCAATTCATTGGACTTTATTTCTGTTTAAGTCAATCCATCAAATATAGTAACTGCTGCAGCTTCACCAAAACAATAAAATATTGTTTCACTCCCACATCCGACCAGCTGCATCATGGCAGTTATCAAAGATGAGGCTGTAGTCGGTGCCTCCAGCTTTGACGAAATCAGAGACCGTCTTACTTCCTCTAAAGTTTTTGGTTTCAACTTTCTGAAAAACGAAAAAAACTATGTTTTAATCTGAATGACTATGTATTTGCCACTACAAAGCCATTTCAATAAAAATGGCTTATTGAAAGAAAGCTGATTGAATACTTGCCTTCCAGTCTTGACTCATGTGGCGTGCATCTACCACCACAGTCTGAGAGCTGATGCCAAATCCATTCCCTTTATGGACAAGCCACTTGGCGCCGTCAGCCAAAGTCACTCTGTGGATCAACAACGAAGGATTAGACATAGCGGGTCATTTAGGCAGTTTCCTAAATAATAAACATGATGTTGCTAGATATGCAGTAACAAACGACTGACTTTTGGAGGCTTATTTTATCAATATCATACGTATATCGTACATAATACATCTATCATACATAATATCATGTTACTCACCTGACTCCTGAGTGGCTGAAATCCCCCACCTGAAAGGACATGCCTTCTAGGGGTCTCCTCATTCTGTCTGCTTCATACACCTTGGAGTTGTACAGCTTCCTCAGGTCAGACATTTTAGATATATCATAATTGTAGGATCCTCCACTACCTATGAGAAAAGTTATAATAATACATGAACAACATAACAATAACATCATAATACTATATTTATATATATATTTATACAAGTATGACAAAATAGTTGTTCAAACTTACCACCACTGAAGGAGGATTCCACATTTACAACCAAAAGGGCCAGAAGTGCTGGCAGGATGAATGAGGTTCTGATGGAGAACATAGCAGGATAGTTTTTTCAAGGATGTTGTTGTGGATACCTAACACACTTTGTGCAGTGAGATAGATGTACCTTTTTATAAAGCCCAAGTTGAGACATGCCTCCTCCCTTTTTTGTTATTACAACACATTCTCCTCGAATAGAAAGTCTGGCACACAACAGTGGATTGCAAAATAGTTGTTTATTTTTTTGTTGCATTTAATGGTTTACTCTCAAACCGATTATTCATCATCTTTGAAAGACTGATAACATAAACTTGTATTTTCTTAGACATTGCCTCTGTCTTGGAGAAAACAACATCTTGGCTATGTTTGGAAAGACAATTATTTATTTGACCACTGTAAAGGGTTAATTTCTGCCTTGGAGTTCATTCCTGGGCTTTAGCAGTATCAGACCAGGAAATTCCCAGATTGACAACATGACAGAGCAGCGCCACAGCACAGAGTAGTTACCAAGAGTGCAAATACAGTCACTGCCAGTATCCTGCTGCAATACAGGATACTCCCATGTTGGGAAACACAGGGGAAACATGATCACAGGGATTTCCATGAATTCCACTGCAATTAATCAACTAAAAATCCTAAAGTAAAGCACCTATTGTAATTTACCACACAAAACCTTTGTCAGCACCACATGTAGCTAGAACTTGTCTGGATTTGAACATGACTTCAGATGTGAATGACGCTATGGCAGTCAAGGTAAAGGAAGGTCGGGATTTCTCAGAAGGCTGGAACAGCTGGCAGAAATTCCCCCAATGGCTGGCATGTAGGCGTGGTGAAGAATTGGCAGCTGCACGGACCGTCTTCGTTGCACGCTATAAAGGAAAACAAGCAAGTGTGTAGGACGTTTCATTCCAAAATATATACAGTAGATATTTCTAAAATATATATATACATACACTGAGTGTACAAAACATTAAGAACACCTTCCTAATATTGAGCCCCCCCTCCCCTTTTGCCCCCAGAAGAGTCTCAATTCATTGGGGCATGGACTCTACATGGTGTCAAAAGCGTACTACAGGGATGCTGGCCCATGTTGACTCCAATGTCATCCCACAGTTGTGTCAAGTTGGCTGGATGTCCTTTGGGTGGTGGACCATTTAACAATATAATAAGGGATCATAGTTTTCACCTGGATTCACCTGGTCAGTCTATGTCATGGAAAGAGAATATGTTCATAATGTTTTGTACACTCAGTGTATATATAGAAAGTATAGAAAATATTTGTATTGCATAATGTAATTTTTGTATCAGAGTAATATGTTTTCCCGTACTGTTCAGGTAAGTTGATGTCATCAGAGAGTTCCCTGTTCATCCTGGACACATCCTCAGAGCACACCTGGGCTCTCAATGTCACCTCATGGCCCTGTCGACTGGGAGGACTCAGCTCTTCCTCTAGTACTTGCATGGCGACATCCTCCAACTGGTTACCAATCTGCAAATACCATTTATATGTTAATTCCCAAAGTTCCACGGTCTGAAATGGCATTAATGATTATTAGCTCTACAACACATGGGTGTTCAACCTACAACGGTTAAAGTTCTGTGAATTGTTTAGACTCAAGACAAGGGGTCAGAACCCACCTCTGTGATTCTCCTCCAGAGCTGCTGGTTTTCAGTACGCAGGCTTTCAAGAGATCTGCTGCCCTGATTGAGACTGCTAGAGGAACTGGAGGTCTCCGAGTCCTCCTGGTTAGGATCACATTGGAACCAGCTAGTTGGATCCACTTGGTTGGGATTGTCTCTGATTTCTATAAGCTAGGATACAAGACAGAAGCAGTCAATCATATTTTTCAAGATGAGTGTTTTCCATCCAACATCATCTAACATATACACAGAGATGTGAGTAAAACAAGAGGACATTGAGATAAATTAGATATTTCAACATGAGAGTTCAACATGTATACAAGAGGAGGTTTCAGAGATGAGGCAGGTGACACCTTTGGCAGGAACACCAGACACAGGGTGCAGGTACAGCAGGAGATGACCACCAAAGCCATGATGAAGAGCTGTACATTAGGGTTATACCGGGTCAGGAAGCACCCTGATGTTCCAATGATAGACATGACGGTCACGTAGTACATGCTCAGCCTTGTGTACTTGCTGTCATCATCATCGAGGAGATGGATATGTGCATGCCTGGTTCTCAAGGCCAGGAAACATCCAAGTAACTAAAGGAAAGATGGAAAACAATCAGCTAGATTACCAGCTTTGTTTGAAAAGGATCCTGGGTGTTGAACAGGGTTCTGGCAATATCTCTCACCATTTGAAGCCCTTTGTAGCCATATACAATGGCGAGCCATTTAGTCATGTTTGTACTTTCACAGTGCTCCAGGAAGGGCCTTGTATTAACGTCTTCACCACCACGATCAGTCTGAAACACCACAAAAAGGAAATACTATTTTAATATGTTTTATCTCCCTCTGAGTTTCACATTTACTACTACTCTACCACATGGTTGACTTTAGACCAGAACTATTTACTACAACCACATGGTCGACTCCAGACTAGAGCCATTTACTACTACCACATGATCGGCTCCAGACCAGAGCCATTTACTACAACCACATGGTCGACTCCAGACCAGAGCCATTTACTACAACCACATGGTCGACTCCAGAAATGAGCCATTTACTACTACCACATGATCGGCTCCAGACCAGAGCCATTTACTACAACCACATGGTCGACTCCAGACCAGAGCCATTTACTACAACCACATGGTCGACTCCAGAAATGAGCCATTTACTACAACCACATGGTCGATTCCAGAAATGAGCCATTTACTACAACCACATGGTCGACTCCAGAAATGAGCCATTTACTACAACCACATGGTCGACTCCAGACTAGAGCAGAGGTTAACCCTACACACAATTTACTGTAATCTGTGGATCGACAGTAAAACCAGATAATCTCATTACTTTAAACAAAGCCCATGATTGTGTGCATTCCAACACACTGAGTGTACGGAGGTTGATCTTTACCTTCGAACAAAGGGGATTCAACTCATGGGTGGTGAGATTTGCAGTGTAGTATGATAGTGTCTCAGGTCTAAAGAGGTTGGGCAATAGGGATGGATATGTTGTGGAGGTGGGCAGAGTGAATGGATAACCAGTTAACTAAATTGAATGATACTTCCTATGAGCAGTGTACACATTTAGACACCTTTTAACTTAAACGCATGTGTGATGATGGTACTGAAGTGCCACCTTGGCCAATACATGACCTGTCTGAGTGATTAACCTCCAAGCTGAACTGTTCCACTGTTTGTCTAATAGGATCTACTAGAGTAGATATACAGTATCTGGATCTAATAATGATAATAATAATACATTTTATTTGCTCCTTTCAAGATTGCCTAGGACTCTTAAGGAGTAAGAAATATAATAAAATAGCAAATAAACATTCCATTACTAAGAGCAAAAGGACATCAGAAAGAAGGAGCATGACTGGCAAAACATAGCAAGCACAACAATACATGGGGAAATGAATCAAAAGGCAGTTCAAATTGAGAGGCTAACTTTAACAATGGCTGCATCCCCTACACAACAACAGATAAAAGAAAAGAGAGCAAGACCAAGGTTAAAATGCAAAAAAATATATATATAAACTCAGCAAAAAAAGAAACGTCCCTTTTTCAGGACCCTGTCTTTCAAAGATAATTCGTAAAAATCCAAATAACTTCACGGATCTTCATTGTAAAGGGTTTAAACACTGTTTCCCATGCTTGTTCAATAAACAATAAACAATTAATGAACATGCACCTGTGGAACGGTTGTTAAGACACTAACAGCTTACAGACGGTAGGCAATTAAGGTCACAGTTATGAAAACTTAGGACACTAAAGAGGCCTTTCTACTGACTCTGAAAAACACCAAAAGAAAGATGCCCAGGGTCCCTGCTTATCTGCATGAACGTGCCTTAGGCATGCTGCAAGGAGGTATGAGGACTGCAGATGTGACCAGGGCATTAAATTGCAATGTCCGTACTGTGAGACGCCTAAGACAGCGCTACAGGGAGACAGGACGGACAGCTGATTGTCCTCACAGTGGCAGACCACGTGTAACAACACCTGCACAGGATCAGTACATCCGAAAGTCACACCTGCGGGACAGGTACAGGATGGCAACAACAACTGCCCGAGTTACACCAGGAATGCACAATCCCTCCATCAGTGCTCAGACTGTCCACCGGCAACAATGTCGCCTATGGGCACAAACCCACCGTCGCTGGACCAGACAGGACTGGCAAAAAGTGCTCTTCACTGACGAGTCGCGGTTTTGTCTCAACATGGGTGATGGTCGGATTCGCGTTTATCGTTGAAGGAATGAGCGTTACACCGAGGCCTGTACTCTGGAGTGGGATCGATTTGGAGGTGGAGGGTCCGTCATGGTCTGGGGCGGTGTGTCACAGCATCATCGGCCTGAGCTTGTCATTGCAGGCAATCTCAAAGCTGTGCGTTACAGGGAAGACATCCTCCTCCCTCATGTGGTACCCTTCCTGCAGGCTCATCCTGACATGACCCTTCAGCATGACAATGCCACCAGCCATACTGCTCGATCTGTGCGTGACTTCCTGCAAGACAGGATTGTCAGCGAAGAGCCCGGATCTCAATCCCATTGAGCACGTCTGGGACCTGTTGGATTGGAGGGTGAGGGCTAGGGCCATTCCCCCCAGAAATGTCCAGGGAACTTGCAGGTGCCTTGGTGGAAGAGTGGGGTAACATCTCACAGCAAGAACTGGCAAATCTGGTGCAGTCCATGAGGAGGAGATGCACTGCAGTACTTAATGCAGCTGGTGGCCACACCAGATACTGACTGTTACTTTTGATTTTGACCCCCCTTTTGTTCAGGGACACATTTTTCAATTTCTGTTAGTCACATGTCTTAGTTGTTGAATCTTGTTATGTTCATACAAATATTTACACGTTAAATTTGCTGAAAATAAACGCAGTTGACAGTGAGAGGACGTTTCTTTTTTTGCTGAGTTTATATTAAAGTGTTACCTCTAGGCTGAACTCTTCCACTGTTCGTCTGAGTGGATCCACCATCTGCCAGCAGATTAAGAGGCACAGATCGATCAGCAGCATTCCCCCGACAATAATCCATAGTTGGTAATCCTTAATAATCTGAAGAAAGAACAGAGAGGGAGAGGATGAGTATTAAATATTAGACAGGAGAGATGGTGATTAAAAGGGCTGTACTTTTTGAGTTTCTTTAACTTCTTTACTTTGAGTTTACCTTTTAAACTTTGAGTTTACCTTTATAACTTTGAGTTTACCTTTTCAACTTTGAGTTTACCTTTTCAACTTTGAGTTTACCTTTTCAACTTTGAGTTTACCTTTTCAACTTTGAGTTTACCTTTTTAACTTTGAGTTTACCTTTTTAACGTTGAGTTTACCTTTTTAACTTTGAGTTTACCTTTTTAACTTTGAGTTTACCTTTTTAACTTTGAGTTTACCTTTTTCATTATCTCCTTATTGTTGACAATTGTCCAGACCCTCCAGGTTTTTGCAAACAATGCCCCAAAAGTTGTGGTGTATCCTACAGAAAGAATCCATGTGCGAATCTGTGACAAGAGGAGGAAAATGTCTAAAACAACATGCATCCCTTTTAAACAAGGGTTCTCTCTTCTTATCACTAAAATGCTTAGACGTTTAAGCTCATGTGTACTCACAGGGCAAAGCGTGACAAACACTTTGTCAGTCACAAGGGATCCATCCAGCCCATAGAGGAAGACGGAGGTACAGGCCAGCATCGTACCCAGGATAATGAGGTAGTTCATGGACGGACTGGACTTCTTAATGACCCTATGGGAAAAACAAAATATTGAGATATTTTAACAGGCTGCCTTGTCTGAGCAGAGCATGTGACTGAGTAAGATGGACAACAATGAAAGAAAGAACAAGCTTGTGTTTCGATGTAAGCTACCTCAAAAAGTATCTAGTTCAATTACAAGCCAATACAAGACGCTTGGAATAATGATCATACCAATGGTTGCGGTGCTTGATGTGGAAGAAGAGGAAGGAGAGTGCCATGAGCATGGCCAGGCCAGTGGTGGATGACAAGATGATGCAGAGGGGAACACTGACATCCCATCGCTGGGAGTGTGTCCGGTCTTTAGGCGGCTCCATCCCTGTGAAAGGCACAAACAAGAAGAACGCAAAGACTGTAAAACAAAACACACAAAACAAACAACTCTAATGGTAAATTGGTGGTCTTTTTTTTATAGTTGAGGTGTCATCATGAACTTGCTTAATGCCTTGTCCTAATACTGTAGCTCCTACCTTGAAACCTGATTAAGTGGTTGATGAGTTCCAATACTTCTGCTTCAGCATTATACTGGCCTATCTTGACCTCCCGGCCCTCTGTGGAAACACAAGCAGTTTATAAATATTTCACAAAGAATGTTCTCTAAATTCATGGAAATACACATCTGTAATGTTTACCTTGAAATTGGCTTAAGTTAATAGTTCCCATGCGTTCACCATTTCTAAACAGAACTTGACCCTGAAAAAAAAAAAAACTGTCAATTTGAGAACATTATTTGTAAAACACATCTTATCTTTAGTCTTTTGGAGCAATGATCTATCTAAAATGGAATGTTAACACAACAGTCATGCTAACTTACAGTTACACCCTCAAAGCGGATTTCCTTCATGGAATCCAGGACCATTCGTCCAATCTCCTTATCGCTGACTGTGAAGTTCCGGTGGATGTCATATCTCTCTCTGTATCTTACCGACTCAATGACCCTGGTCAATGCTTTCACCATCACCCAAACTCCATCATAGGCAAACCCATGGAACTTGCTGGCAACTAACCCTTTCTGCAGCAGCTCTCTGTTGTAAGTCTCGTCATACTCTTGTGGGGTCTAAACAGAAACACAAAGGTGCTTGTTTAACTTCTCTTAATGCTCTTGCATTACCTTTGCAACATTGCAAATACACTGTTTGATGTTTTCAACATTATGGCCAATTTTTGTTATAAACACTACTTATCCATCAGAGAGAGCATGGTACAGTATCGACGGAATATACTGTTCCTTGCTGAAAACCTCAGGACCTACCCTTCCTGAGATGCCTTTGATCTGTCTGTTACTGAGGTGTGTGAAGTCCACAATGATATGGCCCTCCATAGCGGTCAGCAGGTTGTTTGAAGTACAGTTGGAGGAGTTGGCCTCCTCCCACCAGCTCCCCTGGTAACCGCCAGGGAGGATCCACTGATACCTCCCGCCAAACATGTTCAGGCTGTAAGCCTAGAAGAAAAAGGTTATAGGGTAATTACAAAGGCAAATGGTTATCATAAAGATAATTAAAAAGTAATAGTATGATGAATGCTCTGTTAAACTGCCATTAATCTTTGTCTCAAACAAGTGCTAATCATCAATGATGGCATGGTGTTGCATCGCATCAGATTTAAACTGAGGTTTTCTGGTTATGTACTCACACAGCAAAACACTTTGGACGCTGAATTCTCGTCAAACAGCCCAATAATGATCCTTACATCCATATCCTGTCGAAAGGGACATGATACAAAACAAAGAAAAGGCAGAGCCTCGAGATTGACACATTGACGATGCAGCTGCAATTTTCTGAAATGATGCAATTGAGTGCCTAATTCAAACTTTGTAAGTAAAGATGATTTGGGCATATTACTCACCTTCAATTTCTTTACATTGACACATGGGTCAGTGGACAGGCTTTCAGTTACAGCAACCATAACATCAGCCTTGCTCAGCTGTTTAGTCAGATCTCTCCTTATCTGTCAAGGACAGGACAATATAAACTTCAGATTTCACACAAGACAGCATAGTTGTCAGCAGTCTGAATCAATAGACTACTGCCTGATACCTTTGTATCCCTGCTTGTAAATGGTGATAACGTCTACATTGTACACCAGCTGAAACAGCCATGTGACAGAAAGTGGTACCAAGGTCAGTGGTACCTCTGAGATCCTCTGTACATCCTGGGTCAGAGTTCCTACACGCCTCCACTTGTAGTTCTGTAGGATCTTCACAACAGCCTGATTGACTGTGTTGTCCGAGGTGACCATTCGGAAGAAGTTGGGATATTTTTTCTCACAATCTAAAACAGGCGTTGTTGCAGGGAAATATAGCTGAAATATTGAATGTGTGATAATGTTAGGCTAGAAGAGCACAATATCATTATTTGAAGTACCAGCAATTGTGTGATTTGCATGTACAGCGCATTCTGAAAGTATTCAGACCCCTTGACTTTTTCCACATTTTGTTACATTACAGTCTTGTCCTAAAATTTATTACATTATTTTTTTCCCTCATCAATCTACACACAATACCTCATAATGACAAAGCGAAAAAAGTTGTTTTTCTTTTCACTAAGGAATTTTCCGTAGCACTCCGAGACAGGATTGTGTCGAGGCACAGATCTGGGGAAGGGTACCAAAAAATGTCTGCAGCATTGAAGGTCATCAAGAACACAGTGGCCTCCATAATTCTTAAATGGAAGAAGTTTGGAACCACCAAGACTCTTCCTAAAGTTGGCTGCCCGGCCAAACTGAGCAATCGGGGGAGAAGGGCCTTGGTCAGGGAGGTGACCAAGAACCCGATGGTCACGCTGACAGAGTTCTAGAGTTCCTCCTTGGAGATGGGAGAACCTTCCAGAAGGACAGCCATCTCTGCAGCACTCCACCAATCAGGCCTTTATGGTAGAGTGGCCAGACGGAAGCTACTCCTCAGTAAAAGGCACATGAAAGCCTGCTTGGAGTTTGCCAAAAGGCACCTAAAGACTCTCAGACCATGATAAACAAGATTATCTGGTCTGATGAAACCAAGATTGAACTCTTTGGCCTAAATGCCAAGTGTCACATCTGGAGGAATCCTGGCACCATCCCTACGGTGAAGCGTGGTGGCAGCATCATGCTGTGGGGATGTTTTTCAGTGGCAGGGACTGGGACACTAGTCAGGATCGAGGCAAAGATGAACAGAGCAAAGTACAGAGAGATCCTTGATGAAAACCTGCTCCAGAGCGCTCAGGACCTCAGACTGGGGTCGGAGGTTCACATTCCAACAGGACAACGATCCTAAGCACACAGCCAAGACAAATCAGGACTGGCTTCGGCACAAGTCTCTGAATGTCCATGAGTTGCCCAGCCAGAGCCCAGACTTGAACATCTCTGGAGAGACCTGAAAATAGCTGTGCAGCAATGCTCCCTATCCAACCTGCAGAGGATCTGCAGAGAAGAATGGGAGAAACTCCCCAAATACAGGTGTGCCAAGCTTGTAGCGTCATACCCAAGAAGACTCAAGGCTGTAATCTCTGCCAAAGGTGCTTCAACAAAGTACTAAGTAAAGGGTCTGAATACTTATGTAAATCTGATATCTCCGTTGTTTAAATTAATTTAATCAATTTTAGAACAAGGCTGTAATGTAACAAAATGTGGAAAAAGTCAAGGGATCTGAATACTTTCCGAATGCACTGTATGTCACCTATTAAATAACATGCTCTATTCTGATAAACAATACATTGTGATGTAAAAAGTTTGCTCAGTGCTCGATACCTGTACAAGGTTCCACCGCTGTAGTGATTCAGCAAGGACGGATGTGACTGATGGACACAAACCTCCAAAGATCATCAAGTACTTTGGCCCAAAGCATATAGCATCAAAGAAGGCTTTAAGTCCTTTGGCAGTATCACACTAAAAGACAAAGAGAAAACAAAGTGAACTGTCCCACTCCCTTCATCATGACTCCAAATGCACTGAACAGCTTACATTTTATTTTTGCATTAAAATACACTACCTTTCACATTGTTCTCCACGTAAACAATGTACACACCACTAAAATAGGCTTGTTGGTCAAAAACCACCATTCCACTAATACACCAGCAAATGTTACCTCTGAATCTATGACGTGAAAATTGATCTCATAGTTTCTTAGAGGAGTCTGCTGCCTGCTCAGGTCGTCTAGAGCGAGCTGGACAGCAGGCAACACGGATGCCGTGAGGTTTCCCTGCCCTGGGTTGTCTGTCAGTGGCATGATCCACAAGACTGGCAGAGAGTGGCGAACCTGGGTCAGAGAGGGGACAACGAGCAGCCATGAGAGAACCAGGACCTGTCTCGAGCTGGCTCGTCCACCGCCACTCATCCTTTTCTTTTGTCCCTTCCACTTCCCTGTCTCCTCTCCCTGGTGCATCTCTCCTCCTGACTAGCACACACCTCCTGTAAGGGAGTCAGGTCCTAGTTAAGACCCCTTAATCCTCATCTGTTCCAGCCAGGCCATTCCACGCACAGCGGCTGCTCCCTCAAGAGAATCCACTGAAGAGGATAAAGGGATAAGGCGCTGGCTGTGACTGACTAGGTTACCTACATCTGCCACTCTGATCCCACTACACACATTCACTGCTTGCTATGCTTTGGTTTTATTCTGGAAGGGAATTCACTTTTAATATAACTTTTCAATATTTTGTCATTTACATGTAGGTTATCCCAATGTGGATTATGAAGAAATATAGCTCCACAATCAGACTTATAGGCTAAAGAAATGGTCTGTGATTGACAGCTGATGTTTTGACAGGGAAGGAACACCTTTGTGTTCCAAGACCGCTCTACCTTCAAATTCTGGCATCATTACATTTTCACCACAAGATGGCATTGTTGTTCAGCTTCTCAAGAGAGCATTCAATTAACTTCTTTCTCCAGCAATAACATTCATCAATTACATTCCTTTGAAAAGTATAAGTGTTATTATTGTTCTGCATGTAGTTGCAGAACAAGCTATAATACATTTTCTATAAAAATGTATCATCAAAATGACCAGCGCAATCATGTACAGGTTAAACTTTATTTCCATAATTGAATGAAACAAAATATTGAACTTAAGTATAAGAGCACAAAAAAAAGTATCATCTGTCATGAAACAGTTCCACCCAATTCAGACAATTCAGGCTTGACCTATGAACTTAGGCACTCCCTCGCATCCTCTCTCCCAGAAAGTGAAGCATAACACAATAACAGAAAAGTTGGATAGGTTGACTTTTAGTGCACCCATCAGCCGATGGGGACTGTCCTGTGATGTTAACAGGTTGGTCCAAAGTCCTCTTCCACACCCAGATTACATCTCATTCCTGCCCTGCCAGCGCCCCCTTACCACGACTCTGGCCTTTCCCTGGCCCTCTGGATCGACCAGTCTGTCTGACAGGGCCTCCTGGTCCCTTACCCCTTCCACCACCACCACCACCACCTCCCCTCTTCCTCCTGCCCCCATGCCTCTGTCCACCAGCAACCCCTGCGTCCTCCTTGGCAGCCTGTGCCCACAGGGCATCAACGTTCCCTGGAGCCTGGTACCCAGGCAGGCTGGCATCCAGGGGGTCTCTGGAGAGCAGTACCCAAATAGCAGGTATGTTCCTGTTGACGGTGAGGCTGTCCAGGCCTGCCGCAGGCTCCAGGGGTTCCCACACCTCCAGGACAGGGCTGAAGAGCAGCCTGGTCTGCTGGTGCAAGCCTTTCACACGGCGCTTCAGGATCTCCACACATGTGATGGCCTTGGAGACCCCCTTCCCCGTCCCAGTGAATACTATCTGCCGGCTGGGCATCTTTTCCGGTGCCTGGGAGCATGTTGCTTCCTGGACCTCGGTGGTGCTATCCCCTTCTTCGCTCTTAGGACGCCCCCCCTCGCCCTCCAGCGCCCTGGGCTTGACCTCCATGCGGCTCAGGGCGTAGCGCATGAGGTTGCGGATCTTGCTGCCGTCCTTCACTCGAACCTCAGTGGTGTCGCTGGAGAGGCCAAGGAATGGGCAGGGACAGGGCTGCTCCACCGTCCGTGCCTTACTGTAGTTCTCCATGTCACCTGTTCTTCATCTTTGTAGACAGACAGACAGAGATACACACAGACAGAATATTTTATCAACACGGTATTAGGACTACAATAGCCTCAGACTTTGACATAATATTCTTGCTGCCATATCCCTTAATTACCTAGCTGAATCCTCTGGCTGTAGCTGGCCAAGTACCTCGTTAATAAAATACAACCACTGACTGTTTCGTTAAGATTCGATTGGCACATGCGCATTCGCGCCAAGTTAACGTTTTATCGCAGCAGCAATGAGGAAACAGTCGGTGGTTGTATTTGATTACCGTTTTATTAAAAAGGTATAAGGTACTTGGCACATTCTTGTTGTAACTAGCTACTGTTAGGTAGGTATGTCAGCCATGAAGAGCCATTTGCTATCTAATCAAGATTAACTTCGTTATAAAACTCACGTATTTACAAAAAGCCAGTCGTAAGCATCGCGTGTGTTATGATCACCCCTGTTAATACAGTCAAAGAAACAGTTTAATTTTTTGTTACCCGAAAACATAGGACATGCGTAGTCTTTCAAACCCCGTCCACATCACATGACCGTATGTCGCAAAGGGCTCTGATCGTATGACGTTCGCCGCTGCTGCAAAATGCATTAACACCCCGGGTACATTCTGGGAGTTGTAGGAGTTAAATAAATGCAATAGCTTTACTTTTTAAAATATGACTGACTGGACATAACCACAGAGTTTCTAAAACCATACTAAACCGTCTTTGACATAACCACATTAGTAGGATGGAAGTGTCTGAAGAATAATAATAAGTTGTCTCAGAGAAAATATTTGTTTTAATGGTTTGCTAGAGCAATTTCTTCGGGTTAACTATATTGCAGGAGGTTTCGTTAGCAAATGATTATAAGAACACTTGTGCCAAAGATGCCATAAGTGATCACGTGTGCCAGACACCGTTTGTATTCCTCAGCTAGAGCGTCATTAGGGTACGTCACATTGGTAGGTTTCGTTTTCGAATGTAGGTTGCTAATGAGGGATTTTGTGTTCACAACACTTAATGTGTTGTGAAATCTGTTGTGAATGTATTGTAATGTTTTTAAAACCCTATAACTGCCTTAATTTAGTTGGACCCTGGACCCCAGGAAGAGTAGCTGCTGCCTTGGCAGCATCTAATAGGGAACCATAATAATATAAATACCAATTAGGGGTCGGACTCGGCAGACAGGCTCTGAATCCTGGCTCAGTCACTAGACAACCAAGGACAACGTTTTTATTTCTGTTTGAGTATGTAAAATAATCAGATTAGACAACTCCTTTGTTATTATTACCAATTTATTATATTACTTTCATACAGGATTTCTATAAGAATAAGTGTGTGTGTGTGTGTGTGTGTGTGTGTGTGTGTGTGTGTGTGTGTGTGTGTGTGTGTGTGTTCAGAGGCCAGTCTGAGGCCCCCACCCAGAGCCTTTTGTGGGCCTTAAGTGAGATTTGGTTTTAGCCCAAATCAGCCAAGATTACTACAAGGTTTAGTTGGCTGGCTAGACTAATTTACCTATCTATAGAATGTTAGCTGACATGGACTAATTGAGTGACTGTCAGTGACTGACATAACAAGAGGAAAACTGCTGATGCACTACCAAATTTCGAAATTACAACCTTGTCTATTCTACTATTCTAACTGCCAACAGTAAATTGAGAGTAATACAATTAAAAAATCACGAGGCCCCCTGATGATGTGAGGCCCCAGGCAATTGCCCCAGGCAACTGTGTGTGTGTGTGCACTGTGTTGGGACTGTATGTTGATTTTAATGTCAACATTTTGAGTCCCCCCCCCATAATGTTAGCCATTTTTTAACATGCATTCCCAACACACATACGCACACTTATATTCTTATAGAAATCCTGTATGAAAGTAATACAAAAAGTTGGTAATTTACATTTTAGCAGACGCTCTTATCCAGAGCGACTTACAGTTAGTGAGTGCATACATTTTAATTTTTTTCATACTGGCCCCACGTGGGAATCAAACCCACAACCCTGGCGTTGCAAGCACCATGCTCTACCAACTGAGCTACACGGGGCCCAAATACTGTAATAACAATGAGTTGGGTAATCTGAGCCTGTGTAGGGACCTAATTAGAATTTGTTTTAACAGAAAAGCAGGTTGATTTTGTTTAGTACATTTTTTGTTGATAGTTTGTATGATATTGTATTTATTTTTACCCCCAAATAAATATTTTTGGGATCCTTATTATCCACCCGCACAGTAGGTGGCGGAATGCACACCCAATTGTTGCGAACGCCATTATACCATAGAATAATAATAATAATAAGGTGGTCTGGCGCCGAACTGCGCATGTGCAGGCCGTTACTGGCACTCTGTCGATATGAAGTAGTTTGTGACTTTTGGATGTAGTCCGCCATAAAACTCACAGAAGAAGAAGAAGAAGAAGAAGTAGTAGTTTGTGACGAAAATAAAAACGTGTCTGTTTGTCACTTTTACGAAGTTGGTTGAGAGAATGCCACGCGTGTGCAAAGCTGTCATCAAGGCAAAGGGTGGTTACTTTGAAGAATCTCAAATATAAAATATATTTTGATTTGTTAAACACTTTTTTGGTTACTACATGATTCCATATGTGTTATTTCATAGTTTTGATGTCTTCACTATTATTCTCTGGCTGAAAATCTGCATTTTAACATTTTTTGTTTGTTTGTGGGTGTCTTGTTTTGTATGCTTTGTACAAAATAATAGAATGCAGGACGACAGGATATTTATAAACGTAGCTCTTTATTAACTAGCTATAACTGGCATGTTCATGTGTCTCTGACCATGATCATCTTTAGAAGGACCTCACCACCTGGGTGGTCTTAACCAATCATAGCACAGTATGATATGACAGTAGAATGCATCCAATTACAATTCAGTATGCTGACACATATGAATATTACATCCCCCTTCTTTTAAAAAAAAGGAAAAAAATACGTAGAACAACAAAGCGTTTCTTTTGAATACATGCTCTGTAGTTTGAACTTGAGGTAAGTAACCATTTAAACTGCACCAACTGCATGAACATAACAGACAAACAATGATTCAGCATACTGTTACTTTTAGAACAAATATTTCTCAGCAACTCAGCTTTTCACTGTAGCAATGACATCTCAACATATCAAACAAATACAATACCAAAGCATTTCAAGTTAACTTTCAATAACAAGTTTACAGTCTGGAAACTCTTTTAGGGCAGCGATCCGCCTACACCCTTTGACATTTCACAGGTCTAGGACAGCTCTAGGCTTGACCTCTCTTCCTGACCTTGTGTGATATGAAGCTGAGTATGCTTCTGTGTCGGTCAACAGTTCTTGTGGTGTTGCAGGTAAGTATGGTGTATGTTGTGTTGTGTCTGTGTTTAGTCCATCCCGTTCTCTTTCAGGGGAACAGTTCATCTCGTCAGTGTGTTGTTCTTTTGTGTTCAGTAGGTGACGACGATTGCGGCGGTACACCGCTCCTTCTGCGGTGCGAACGTGATATGAACGTTCAGTGTCAGCTGGTTGGATGACGACTGCTGGCTTCCAGTAGCCATGCTCCTGGATTCTAACTTACTCTCCGTCGTTCAGTGGTGGCACTGGTCTGGCTGACCTGTCATAGTATCGCTTTTGCTGTTGTTGCCTCTGTGCACGTTTTGCATGCATTTCCTTGTAGCTGACGACCTCAGGTTGCAGCTGCTGGTTGGTGCTGGGAAGGATTGAGCGAAGTCTGCGGCTCATCAACAGCTGGGCTGGTGATTTGAAGTTGTCAACTGGAGTATTGCGGTATTCAAGGAGACTGAGGTAGGGGTCTCTCTTGTCTGCTTTTGCTTTGTCCATGAGTGATTTAGCGATCTGCACAGATTTTTCAGCAAGGCCATTACTTTGAGGGTAATGTGGGCTTGTGGTGACGTGTGTGAACTCCCATGCTTTTGTGAAGGATTCAAACTCATTTGATTTGTAACAGGGCCCATTGTCAGATATCAAAGTCTCTACAATGCCATGCCTGGCAAAGGCTGCTTTCAGCTTGTGTATCACAGCTGCAGATGTGGTGCTGTGAAGCTTGTCAAGTTTGAGGTACCTGCTGTAGTAGTCCACTGTTATAATGTAGTCCTCGTTGTTCCACGTGAACAGATCGGTTGCCACGACCTGCCAGGGTCGGTCTGGGATACGGTGAGGTAACATTGGCTCTTTGATGTTTGAGGGGCGTCGTTCAAGACAGGTGGGGCATTTACCAACCATGTCCTCTATTTGTTTGCACATTCTGGGCCAAAACAAAATGTCCCGTGCTCTCTGTTTGCACTTTTCCATGCCCATGTGTCCAGCATGGATCTTTGTCAAAATCTCTTCTCTGAGACTGGTAGGAATGATGATTTTCTCTCCTTTGAAAATGGTTCCGTTGATCTGTGATAGTTCGTCACGATGGTTCCAGAACTCTGAGACGCTCTGAGGGCATTTTTTCCTCTCCTCAGGCCATCCTGACTGTATGACTTTCCTCAGCTGTGTGAGTTGTGTGTCTTTTTCTGTTTCTGCTCGGATCTCCTTCAGTTTTGTGTCACTAACTGGTAAGTTGCTGTACACAGTGTGCACCTGCATGTCCATGCCTTCACTGAGGCTGCTGTCCTTGTAGGTAAAAAACTTCCTGGAGAGTGTGTCTGCGACAGGGATGTCTTTGCCTGGACGGTGAGTGATTGTGAAGTCGTATTTTTGTAGTTGAAGGATCATTCTCTGTAGCCTTGGCGGGGCTGCGGCTAACGGTTTCCTCATGATTGACTCGAGGGGCTTGTGGTCTGATTCCACAATGACTTGTCGTCCATAGACATACTGATGGAAACGCTTACATCCGAACAGAATGGCGTACAGCTCCTTTTCGATTTGAGCGTAGTTGATTTCACAGTCTGTGAGAGATTTGGAAGCGTAGTTGATGGGTTTTCCTTCTTGCAGTAGCACTGCCCCTAGTCCATACTTCGACGCGTCCACCTGGAGTCTGAGCTCTTTGTTGGGGTCGTAGTAGGCAAGGATTGATCCTGGTTCTCTCGTGATCAAGTCTTTCACTTTCTGGAAAGCGGTGTCGTGTTGGTTGTCCCAGAGGAACTCACTGGACTGCTTTAGCAGCTGACGCTGGGGTGCATTAGCATTGGAGAGGCTGGGTGCGAACTTGGCTAAGTAGTTGACCATGCCAAGCACTGTTTCCAGCTCTGCGCGGTTCTTTGGTGGCTCCATTTCCTTTATGGCTGAGATCTTCTGCGGATCTGGCTTGATTCCATTCGCTGTGAGAAGATGTCCGAAGTAGCTGACCTCTGTAGCGCCGACTGTGCTCTTCTCGGGGTTGAGCCGGACTCCTCTCTCGCGGGACCTTTGCAGCATCGCGCTGAGGTTTCTGTCGTGTTCCTCTTTGGTTCGACCATAGACAAGGATGTCGTCCACAATTGCCACGACTCCGTCGAGGCCTTCTTACACCTCGTCGATCTTTCGCTGAAACTCGTCTTGGGCTGAGATAATCCCAAAAGGCAGGCGACGGAACCTGTAGCGTCCAAATGGTGTGTTGAACGTTGTGAGCTTAGATGACTCTTCTGTGAGCTTGATAGCCCAGTAGCCTGATCTGGCGTCCATGACACTGAAGTAGCGTGCGCCCCGCTAGCTTGTGTGTGATGCCATCTAGCGTCGGTAAGGGGGTAATGGGGGCGTTTGATAGCCTTGTTCAAGTCTCTTGGGTCGAGACATACTCTGAGCTTGCCTGTGCGTGGTTTCTCCACCACCACTAACGCGTTGACCCAATCCGTCGGTTCTGTAACCTTGGTGACGATGTCAGATTGCTCCATGCTCTCCAACTCTTTCTTCAGACGGGCGCGGAGAGCAAGTGGAATCTTTCTCGGTGGGTAGACCACAGGGGGTTGCGTCTGGGTCAAGGTGAATGGTACATTCTCCTGGGAATAGTCCTATTCCTGTAAAAACATCAGCAAACTCCTCCATGACATTCTCTATCTCTACTGGTGCTGTCACTGATAAAACTAGCTTGATAAGGTCCATGTCTAAACATGCTTTAAGACCTAGCACTGCAGGTGCTCGAGTGTCAACAACGTAAAAGTCCAACATCATGTCCCTTTCCTTGTATTTGCATTTGAGAGTGCATGTGCCTTTTACTGGGAGCTGTTCACCACCATAACCAGTCAGTCTGCGCGTGGTGGGCTGTAGCTCACACTCAGATGTCAAGCTTCTGTACTTACTCAGAGGAATAATGTTTACTTGTGCACCAGTGTCTAGTTTGAATTTTAGCTCTGTGCCTTGTCTTCCTATCTCAATGTCAGCAAAGGCTTGCTCTGTCTCTGATATCTGACTTTTCTGTGTCACTGAATCAATAAACAGTTCATCAGCATTTGACTCTTTGATTGACATTTCATCTTCACTCACTGTATGTACTGTTTTTCCACTGTAAACTCTGCACACTTTTGCAAAGTGATTCCATTTTCCACATTTAGTACACTGTTTGCCTTTAGCTGGGCAATTCCCCTGTTCGCCATGCACTTTGTATCCACAATATCCACATGTTTTGGGGCGTTTGGAGTCTGTGTCGCTCTGTTTTGGAGTTCTGTCTGTCTCCGTTCTGAAACATGCTCTCTGGGCACTGGAGGTGTGCTTTGATGTCTGCCTGACTGCGTGCACTGCTTGTTCACGTGATGCGCTCGTGCTGCCGCCTGAAATGGTTTTCATCTGAACCTGTGCTAGCTCGTGAGATCTGGCTATGTCGATAGCTTTGTCCATCGTTAACTCTGATCCAACATTCAAAACTTTCTCTCTCACTCGCGGTGAGTGTATTCCAAATACAATACGGGTCCCTGACCACCTCATCCTTGTTTGCATAATCACAGTCTTTCACAAGCAGACGCAGCTCAGTCACAAACTGTTCAAACGATTCGCAGGCGCCTTGTACTTTCTCATGGAATTTGTACCTAGCGAAGATTGTATTGGTCTTTGGCACAACATATGCTTCAAAACGATCGTAGTATGTTTTCAGTACCTTTGATTCAGCCTCGGTAAGTGTCCATGTGTTGTAAATGTCTCTCCCTTTTTCACCGATCCAGAGGAGCAGGTAGCTGCACTTTTCCTCTTCTCCTCTTTCCTTCAGAGGACCCGTGAACATCAGCTCCACATGCTGTTTGAACTTACGCCATGTATCGGGTAGATTTGTAGACCCCCAATCCATTCGAGGTGAAGGAACTCCAGCAAAATCCATATTTTAGTCCTTTTACTCTGACACCATGTCTTGTTTTGTATGCTTTGTACAAAATAAGCGTATTCAGGACGACAGGATATTTATAAACAGGGGTGCACATAACTGGTACGCAGGTACGCAAGCGCGACAAAATCAGGAACGCGTAATGCCACTTGTGTTACTACGCGCCTTTGCGTACTTGACTGATCTTCTCATCTAACCTTACACATGACATGTTGCTTGTCAACTACTGTCAGGGATGTCCAAAAAGCAACAGACATTAAGCAGCTTCTTTGGCGTTTCGCCACCTACAAAGAAACGCCAACTAGAGCCAGAGCCGAAGAAAGTACTTTTTTCGGAAAAGTGGCTCCAAGATGTGCAGTGGCTTGAAGCTAACGATGAGATGAGCGCACTGAAATGTGGTGCAAGATTTGCCGCTCAAATCCACATCTAGCAGACAAAACGGGTGCATTTTATAAAGGCTCAAAGAATTTCAACCATCCTTTATTTGACAAACATGAAAAGAGCAAGGAGCACACGAATGTGGCGCAAGCCATTGCTAAACAAGCTAGCCGAGAAGAAATGTCCAGTCGCCCACTTGCCAGATGGCGAGACAAGCTGAATGAAGAACAGCGGCAAGCTCTGTTTAATATTTTTCTCCTCGCCTTCCATAAAGCTAAACACGCACGTCCCATGTCTTCCTATTCTGAGGATGTTCCTTTACTGAAGCGGTAGGAGTAAATGTCGGCGGTGCATATCATTCACGTGAAGGGGGCACACGGATCATGCAGAGCATCGCTCACACCATCATCGGGGAGTTACGAGCCAAGTTGCAGTCTGCTGAATTTTGGGGGCTGCTTTTTGATGGATCTGAGGACATCACAAAAACTGAGCAGGAAATCGTTTACATTGTGTCTGTGTCTAGCAACGGAGAGTTTACTTCGGACTTTATTGGACTGATTGAATTGGGTGCTGACCGAACTGCGCAGGCCATAACAGACGGACTTGTGAGACTTTTCCAGGACACAGGCTAGGATGACTGGACAACAAAGTTGGTCGCTGTGTGCACAACAGACGGGGCTGCTGTCAATCTACAACGGCGTTGTGCCAAAACTCCGGCAACTTGCTGCGGTTGGAGACTCCCTTGTGCACATTCTGTGCACCGCATGGTCTGCATGGAGGCATGAAACACTGTTAAAAATATCAAGACTATTGCCAGCCATTAAAATGCAACTGGTTACGAGTGATAACAGTGACTTGCAGCATATCTGCACAGAGCGTTTTCAGTGCTTTCTGTCAAACATGCTCGACATTTGCAACATTTTGAAGACCACATCCATTAGGTTTCAGAAGGAAAAGCTGACCATTGGAGAATGTAAGGATGAACTCATGGTGGCCATTGGACAGTTCACACTTCTGCTTGATGGTGAAAGCCACAGGGCACACACTGTTTCCAATGCTGATGCTGACAGAGACAAGACACACTTACTCAGGGGGTTAATTGAAGAGTTTGAAATCAGATATGACTCCCTCAAGTCATGTGATCATTTCTTACTATTTGATCCTTCAACATGGCCTCAGGAAATGCAAGACCTCCACAGTTTTGGAAACACAACAGTTTGCAGCATTCTCAAGAAATATGAGGCCACCTTGCAACTTGACAAAGATACCACTGTGACAGAATGGATGCGCTTAAAGCAGGCAGGAAAACGCTTGGGAGCCTCTTCTGTGTATGACTTGGTCCAAATAGTAAATACAAGTAACCCAGATGCTTTGTAACGATCCCGGCAGTCTGAGTCGGGTCCTGTCTGGTGACCAGTGTTTTGGGTTCGTAGTCTCCTGTTTCCCGAGGGTTCGGGAACGCTCCGGGGAGCTCTCTGGTTTTCCGCACCTGCATCCCGTCAGCAATCTGCACACCTGGCCCTCATCATCACCCTTTTTAGGCTCTGGCCAAACATCCAGTTCCTGCCGGATCGTTAGCCATGAACAGTAGGTGTTCTGTGTATCAGTTTAGAGTTTCTTGCGTGAGTTTTGTTGTTTTGTACTTTGTTGAGTTTTTGTGTCCTTACCTCCGTTTTTGTTCCACCTGCAGTCACACGTCCGGAACCTTCACCCCACCTCTGCCTGATGGTCGGCGGCTGCCGAGCCATCACTGGACCTTGTGCTGCACCCCCAACTACTCATCCACGCCGCCCGCTCTGTCCCTGGATTATTCTGCACCTTTGGTTGTATCTAAATAAACCCTCACCTTCGTTCAACTCTCCTTGTCCTGGTCTGCTTTTGGGTTCTGGCTGAGGGAACTGTGACAGAACGATCCGGCCAAATATGAACCCAGCGGACCTGGACTCTGTTCGCCATGCCATTACCCAGCAGGAGAAGACGTTGGGCCATCATAGCATGGTACTACAGGAGATCGCGTTGTCAGTTCGGAACCTTTCTACCGGCCTGACGGAGGTCCAGAACCAACGCCAGTGTCCGGTGGAGGACCCACTACCGGTTTCACCCATCTCGCCTGCCGCTTCTGAAGTTGTGTCCCTCCGTGAGCCCAAGGTTCCGACGCCGGATAAATATGAGGGGGAGCTGGGAAGATGCCGTTCCTTCCTTATGCAGTGTGGATTAGTGTTCGATCTACAGCCCTACTCTTATGCCACTGACAAGGCTAGGATAGCCTTTTTGATTGAGTTGCTGCGTGGTCGAGCGCTGGAGTGGGCTTCAGCCGTTTGGGAACGACAGGATCCCTGCATGGCTTCATACCAGGGGTTCACGGCCGAGATGAGGAAGCTCTTCGACCATTCCGTCCGAGGGAGGGGACGCAGCTAGGCGTCTGTTTTCTCTTCACCAAGGAACTCGCAGCGTGGCCGACTTCGTGATCGAGTTCAAGACGTTGGCTGTGGAGAGTGGATGGAACGAGGAGTCTTTGCAAGCGGCCTTTTACCAGGGCCTGTCGGAGCAGCTCAAGGATGAGTTGATCTCCTATCCGAGCCTAGTGACCTGGACAGCTTGGTAGCCTTGTCTATTCGGGTGGATAATCGAGTCCGAGAGCGAAGGAGGGAGAAGCAATGGGTTCCGTCCAATCGATCAGCTTCTCAGTTCCCAGTCGGGTCGGGTGGTGGACCAGAACACGTCGATCATTCTCCACCACTAAGGATTAGTGGAGAGGACCTCTCTCCCGATTCTGAACCCATGCAAGTGGGGCGGCACGGGTTAACCAAGGAGGAGCGTCAACATAGACGTAAGACCAACTGCTGCCTCTACTGTGGTCGCTCGGGACATTACATCTCCACTTGTTCCCGGCGGTCGTCAAACTGCCCGGCTCGCTAAAGTTGGGAGGACTTTTAGCGAGCCAGTTTCAACCTCTCAGTACCTCTGTCAGACCCCGCTTCCCGGCTACCCTTGTTAACAGGAATCAGAGCTTAGCGCTTAACGCTTTTATCGATTCAGGTGCCGATGGAAGCTTTCTTGATGCCGAGTTGGTGGAACAGCTGGGGCTTTCCAAGGAGCAATTGCCGGAAGCCATTGAAGCGACCACTCTGAACGGCAGTAGTCTGGCACGTATCACGATGAGGACTGAACCGGTTAAGATGCGGTTGTCGGGGAATCATTCTGAGATGATTTCATTTTTCATTCTGCCGTCTTCCCATGTTCCTCTGGTCCTTGGATACCCCTGGCTGAAGGAACACAATCCCACGTTCGATTGGGTGACGGGCAAGGTAACGAGTTGGAGCCTTGATTGTCATGCTAACTGTCTCAAGACTGCCTGCCCCCATTCGGTTCCCAGTCAGGTGATTGAGGCTAAACCCCCAGATTTGTCCCTGGTTCCCCGAGACATATCACGATTTGGGGAAGTTTTCAGTAAGCAGAAGGCTCTGTCACTTCCTCCCCACCGACCATATGATTGTGCCATCAACCTGGTTCCTGGAGCTGTCTACCCCAAGGGAAGGTTATACAGTATCTCCCGACCTGAACGTGAGGCGTTGGAGACCTACATCAAGGAGTCCCTAGCTGCTGGTCTCGTTCGTCCCTCGTCATCACCCCTGGGGGCAGGATTCTTCTTTGTGGGAAAGAAGGATGGCTCTCTTCGACCGTGTATTGATTATCGGGGGTTGAATGACATCACGGTCAAGAACAAGTATCCCCTGCCCTTGATGAGTTCTGCCTTCGACTCCTTACAGGGTGCTACGGTGTTCACCAAGCTAGACCTACGCAATGCGTATCACCTGGTCCGGATCAGAGAGGGGGACGAGTGGTTGACGGGTTTCAATACACCGATGGGTCACTCGAGTATCAGGTGATGCCGTTTGGACTGACCAATGCTCCAGCGGTATTCCAGAGTATGGTGAACGACGTCCTGAGAGATATGATCGGTCTCTTCGTGTTTGTTTACCTGGATGACATTCTGATCTTCTCGAAGGAACCTTCCGACCACGTCCAGCATGTCCGGCAGGTTCTGCAGCGATTGTTGGAGAATCGCCTGTTCGTGAAGGCCGAGAAGTGCGAGTTTCACGCCCACACTACATCCTTTCTCGGGTACATCATCTCCAGGGGTGAGATTAGGATGGATCAGGAGAAGGTTAGAGCGGTTCTGGAATGGGCCCAGCCCGGTACGAGATTGCAACTCCAGAGATTTTTGGGGTTTGCGAATTTCTACCGCAGATTCATCCGGGATTACAGCCGTGTGGCCGCTCCATTAACTGCCTTGACTTCCAGTATCAGGACCTTCAAGTGGAATCCGGAGGCGGATCGAGCGTTTCTGGATTTGAAGAGGCGATTCACCAACGCACCGATTCTCTCTCAACCGGACACGGCCCGTCAGTTCGTCGTTGAAGTGGACCGCGTCTGATGTGGGAGTTGGCGCCATCCTGTCGCAGCGATGCTCCACGGACAGTAAACTCCATCCCTGCGCCTACTACTCTCGTCGCCTTTCGCCTGCAGAGAGGAATTACGATGTGGGTAACCGGGAGCTTCTCGCGGTGAAACTTGCCTTGGAGGAGTGGCGCCACTGGTTGGAGGGGGCGGAGCAACCGTTTATTGTCTGGACTGACCACAAGAATCTTGCTTACGTGCAATCGGCTAAACGTCTCAACTCCCGTCAGGCCAGGTGGGCGTTGTTTTTCGGACGATTCAAGTTTGCCCTGACGTTCCGACCTGGATCTAAGAACGGCAAGGCGGACGCCTTGTCCCGGATGTTCTCCAAGACGGAGGAGAGTGGGTCCAAGACCGAGACTATTCTCCCCCGGAACTGCGTCGTGGGGAGCAGTGATGTGGAAGATTGAGGAGGAGGTGCTGGCGGCCCTTCGGACTCAGCCCGGTCCCGTAACGGTCCACCCGGTCGGTTGTTTGTGCCTGAGTCGGTTCGTCCTGCTGTCCTCAAATGGTCCCACGCCAGCAAGATGGCTTGTCACCCTGGCGTGGCTCGGACAATGGCGTTTCTTCGCAGACGTTTTTGGTGGCCTGCCATGGCCGAGGATACTCGGGGTTTTGTTGCTGCCTGTCCAGTGTGTGCGCAGAATAAGAGTACCAATCGGCCCAGCTCTGGACTACTTCACCCCCTTCCTATTCCCGGCGTCCATGGTCGCATCTGGCCCTGGACTTCGTCACGGGGTTGCCCGCCTCTGAGGGGAACACGGTCGTTCTGACTATCGTGGACAGATTCAGCAAGTTCGCCCACTTTGTGCCTATTGCCAAGCTTCCCTCTGCCTCGAGACGTCCGAGATCCTGGTTAGGGAGGTTTTCAGGGTCCACGGTTTGCCCAGTGATATCGTTTCCGACCGTGGCCCTCAGTTTACCTCTGCTGTCTGGAAGTCCTTCTGTTTGGCCATTGGAGCTACAGTCAGTCTCACATCTGGTTTTCACCCCCAATCCAATGGTCAGGCGGAGAGAGCCAACCAGAAGATGGAATCCACGCTACGCTGTCTGGTCTCTTCCAACCCCACCTCCTGGGCCTCTCAGTTGCCTTGGGTTGAGTATGCCCACAATACTCTCCCCTACATCTGCCACTGGGATGTCTCCCTTCCAGTGCCTGTATGGCTACCAACCTCCCCCTGTTCCCTTCTCAGGAGAGGGAGCTATCAGTGCCTTCTGTTCAGGCTCATATTCGTCGTTGCCACCGGACCTGGCATCGGGCCAGAAAGGCACTCCTTAGAGGTTCGGATCGGTATCAGCTCCAGGCGAATCGTCGCCGGATCCCCGCTCCCACCTATACCATCGGAGATAGGGTTTGGTTGGCCACACGGGATCTTCCGTTACGGACTGAGTCTAGGAAGTTGTTACCGAAGTTCATTGGTCCGTTTGTGGTGGAGAAGGTGATCAATCCGGTGGCAGTTCGACTCAAACTACCGAGGACGCTCAGAGTCCATCCCACCTTTCATGTCTCCTGCCTCAAGCCTGTCTTCCTCAGTCCTCTGTTGCCTCCTCCGCCTCCTCCTCCTCCTCCTCGGATGATCGGAGGTGGTCCTGCCTCACACGGTGCGTCGCATCATGGATTCCAGACGGCGGGGCCGGGGTTTCCAGTATCTCGTGGACTGGGAGGGGTATGGTCCTGAAGAGAGGAGTTGGATTCCGCGGCGACAGGTCCTAGATGCTGACCTCATCAGGGATTTCTACCGCCTCCATCCTGGCGCTCCGGGAGGTCCGCCCGGTGGCGTTCGTCGGAGGGGGGTACTGTAACGATCCCGGCAGTCTGAGTCGGGTCCTGTCTGGTGACCAGTGTTTTGGGTTCGTAGTCTCCTGTTTCCCGAGGGTTCGGGAACGCTCCGGGAGCTCTCTGGTTTTCCGCACCTGCATCCCGTCAGCAATCTGCACACCTGGCCCTCATCATCACCCTTTTTAGGCTCTGGCCAAACATCCAGTTCCTGCCGGATCGTTAGCCATGAACAGTAGGTGTTCTGTGTATCAGTTTAGAGTTTCTTGCGTGAGTTTTGTTGTTTTGTACTTTGTTGAGTTTTTGTGTCCTTACCTCCGTTTTTGTTCCACCTGCAGTCACACGTCCGGAACCTTCACCCCACCTCTGCCTGATGGTCGGCGGCTGCCGAGCCATCACTGGACCTTGTGCTGCACCCCCAACTACTCATCCACGCCGCCCGCTCTGTCCCTGGATTATTCTGCACCTTTGGTTGTATCTAAATAAACCCTCACCTTCGTTCAACTCTCCTTGTCCTGGTCTGCTTTTGGGTTCTGGCTGAGGGAACTGTGACATGCTTACTCCAACATCAACAAGGTGGTTAAGCTGTCTCTTACACTGCCTTTAAGCAGTGCAGCTTGGGAGAGGGGATTCTCACATCTCAACATAATAAAAACCAAGTACAGATCTCGTCTGTCACATGCTCGTCTCACAGCCCTGATGCACATTCACCTGTCAAAGCAGACCACAGAGACATTTGACCCAAAGCCTGCTGTTGACCTGTGGATGGAGACAGCGAATCGGAGGCTCAACCAAGGACAGGGAGGTGCATCTGCAGCATCTTCATCATCTACCATGCAGGAAGCTGAAGCAGAGGACAGTGGGGGCGACACTGAAGCAGAGGACAGTGGTGGCGGCACTGAGGAGGACAGTGAGGAAGACTGCACTTATTAAGACCACGCTACATATGGGGTGAGTACCAGACACCATCTGCTGGTACTCACCTGAGTAACTCACTGAAAAAGTTATGTGCACCCCTGTTTATAAACGTAGCTCTTTATTAACTAGCTATAACTGGCATGTTCATGTGTCTCTGACCATGATCATCTTTAGAATGACCTCACCACCTGGGTGGTCTTAACCAATCATAGCACAGTATGATATGACAGTAGAATGCATCCAATTACAATTCAGTATGCTGACACATATGAATATTACAGTGGGGGCAGGAGAATTGACAAGGATTCAACTTGATTTAACTCTGATCGCTGTAATTATTATAATTTTTATATGGCAAACATTGACAATTATTTTTCATGCCATGAGAGGCTCAAATTAAGCAATGATTCGAATGCATGAGATAAGTACTGAACATAATTTTACCATAATTGCACAAAAAAAACATCTAAACACATTCCCACCTGTCACGCCCTGGCTCTGGGGACTCTTAAATGTTGAGCCAGGGTGTGTAGTGTCTATGTTGTATTTTCTATGTTGTTGATCTAGATCGTGTAGATCTATGTTGGCCAGGGTGGTTCCCAATCAGAGGCAGCTGTTTCTCGTTGTCTCTGATTGGGGTCCATACTTAGGCAGCATGTTTGGCACTAGTCATTGTGGGATCTTGTTCCGTATGGTTTGTTTTGGTGTTAACCTAGGACTTCACGTATCGTTTGGTTTGTTGTTTTTGTTCGTGTGTGTTAAGTACGTTAATTAAATAAAATGTACGCTTACCACGCTGCGCCTTGGTCCGCTTCATCTTATAACGATCGTGACCCACCCTTATTACTGTAATATAAAGTCCCATAAACGAGTCTATGCCTACTGTGATCAGAGACAGTATGGGAGTGACTGAGATGAGGTATTGAAAGTGAAACTTAAGGAATGGAAAACTCATCTATTAATGCTAGACTCACATAGTCAGTCCCATGACTGCTGAAACTCTTCACTAGGAAATATTTCATCACATCCCAGACAGAGCACACCATGGGCGTCCAGGGAATTTTTTTTTTTTTTCACCTTTATTTAACCAGGTAAGCCAGTTGAGAACAAGTTCTCATTTACAACTGCGACCTGGCCAAGATAAAGCAAAGCAGTGCGATAAAAACAACAACACAGAGTTACATATGGGGTAAAAAAACATAAAGTCAAAAAATACAACAGAAAATATATATACAGTGTGTGCAAATGTAGCAAGTTATGGAGGTAAGGCAATAAATAGGCTATAGTGCATGTCACGGTTTCGGCCGAGGCTGCTCCTCCTCCTGGTTCGGGCAGGCTTCGGCGGTCGTCGTCCCCGGAGTACTAGCTGCCACCGATCTATGTTTCATGTTCGTTTGGTTTTGTCTTGATGTTGTACACCTGTGTCTTGTTAGTCCTCGTTAGTGTCCTATTTAGTTCTCGTTGGTTGTGTTTGTCTTTGTGTGTGATTGCTCTTCTGTTTTCGTGTTGGAGCTACGTACTTCCCTCCAGTGTTTTGGAGAGGTTTTTCGCACATGTTAGTGCGCCGTTTATTTGACGCCTGTGTGCGCCGTGATTTCGCCTTCGGGCTTATTGTGCTTATTTCTCTACGTGAATAATGCACTAAAGTCTTTTGGACTGAGCCTCTGCGTCCTGCGCTTGATTCATGCACCACACCCACCTTCAGCACCCCTGACAGAATCACACACCAGAATGGAATCAGCAGGATCTGCAGTTACGCCTGAGTCGCTCGAGGAGCATGTCCGTGGGCAAGACGACCAGATACGACAACTGGGGACCGCTCTACAGGACGTCATCAACACCTTGCACCGATGGGAGGCCAGCGGGGTACCCACACCTCCACCTACCCTGCCAACCCCATCGGCCGGTCCACCAGTCCCAGGTCCGGAACCCAGGAGGATTCGGCTCTCGCTCCCGAGGGCGTATGACGGAACAGCTGCCGGGTGTCAGGGGTTCCTCCTGCAGGTGGAGCTCTACCTGGCCACTGTACACCCGGTGCCCTCGGGACATGAGAGCGTTTCCGCCCTCATCTCCTGTCTCATGGGCAAGGCATTGGAGTGGGCTAACGCTGAGTGGAGGAAGATGGACGCCAATACCATCTCCTACGCCGAGTTCTCCCGTCGCTTCAAGGCCGTGTTCGACCATCCACCTGAGGGCAAAGCGGCGGGGGAGCGTCTAGTCCACCTGAGACAGGGGAGGAGGAGCGCACAGGCGTTTGCTCTAGAGTTCCGGACTCTAGCGGCGGACGCAGGGTGGAATGAACGGGCCCTCATCGACCATTTTCGATGTAGCCTACGGGAGGACGTTCAACGTGAGTTGGCCTGCAGGGATACCCATCTTACCTTCGACCAGTTGGTCGATATCTCCATCCGTCTGGACACCCTGCTGGCCACCCGTGGACGTCCTCGAGGGGTCCGTCCATTCCGCCCTCCGGCACCTCCGAGCCGAGCCCTATGGAGCTCGGGGGTGCCGGCGCTAGAGAAAGGAGGAGGAGGAGCCCGAGGGGGCCTGTCTCCTGCACCAAGTGCGGTCGTGGAGGGCACACTGCGGCCAGGTGCTGGGGAGGGTTCTCCGGGGGAGAAGACAACAGGCCACGCACTGGGGGGACCTCCCAGGTGAGTAGACGTCCCACTTACCCAGAGCTTTCTGTTGCACACTTTTGTCTACCTGTTGGTTTTCCACAGGTTGCACCTCATTCCCAGCATAAGGCGCTAGTAGATTCAGGCGCAGCTTGGAATTTTGTTGATCGGAAGTTTTGTTTAGATTTAGGGATCCCTCTCCTACCTGTTGACAAACCTTTTCCCGTTCATGCCTTAGATAGCCGCCCGCTGGGGTCGGGGTTGATTAGGGAGATCACAGCGCCACTTAGGATGTGTGCGCAGGGGGGTCATGAAGAGACTATACAGCTGTATCTGATCGACTCTCCTGCGTACCCAGTGGTGCTGGGAATTCCCTGGTTAAGCACCCATAACCCTGCTATTTCGTGGCAACAGAGGGCTCTCGATGGGTGGTCTGCTCAGTGCGAGGGGCGATGTCTGGGTGTTTCCGTGGGGGGCGACTTCGGTGGAAAGTCCAAACCAAGTGCCCGCACTGCACATTCCGCCTGAATATGGGGATTTAGCTCTCGTGTTTAGTAAAACTAGGGCGACGCAGTTGCCTCCTCATAGACAGGGGGTTGTGCGATTGATCTCCAGGCAGGAGCAGCGCTCCCACGGAGCCATGTGTATCCTTTGTCTCAAGAGGAGAGAAAAGCTATGGAGACTTACATAGCCGAATCTTTGAGACAGGGATACATTCGGCCCTCCACTTCTCCCGCCTCCTCGAGCTTCTTTTTTGTGAAGAAGAAAGATGGAGGGTTGCGCCCGTGCATTGATTACCGTGGTCTCAATCAGATTACTGTGAAGTACAGTTATCCACTCCCTCTGATTGCGACCATGACGGAGTCATTGCATGGAGCGCGGTTTTTCACAAAATTGGATCTCAGGAGCGCGTATAACTTGGTGCGCATTAGGGAGGGCGATGAATGGAAGACAGCGTTTAGTACCACGTCAGGTCATTTCGAGTATCTGGTCATGCCATATGGGTTGATGAATGCTCCATCAGTCTTCCAATCCTTCGTAGATGACATTTTCCGGGATATGCAGGGACAAGGGGTGGTCGTGTACATTGATGATATTCTGGTGTACTCGTCTACCCGAGCCGAGCATGTAACCCTGGTGCGTCGTGTATTGAGGAGGCTGTTGGAGCACGACCTATATGTCAAGGCAGAGAAATGTCTGTTTTTCCAGGAGTCGGTCTCCTTTTTGGGTTATCGGTTGTCCGCGTCAGGGGTGAGAATGGAGGTGGATCGTGTGTCCGCTGTGCGTAATTGGCAAACCCCAACCACTGTAAAAGAGTTGCAGCAGTTCTTGGGCTTTGCGAATTACTACCGGAGGTTTATCCGGGGTTTTGGACAGGTGGCAGCTCCCATCACGTCCCTTCTGAAAGGGGGTCCGGTGCGCCTGCAGTGGTCAGCTGAGGCGGACAGGGCCTTTGGGAGACTGAAGGACCTGTTTACGTCGGCTCCGGTGCTGGCGCATCCGGATCCCGCATTACCCTTTCAGGTCGAGGTGGACGCGTCTGAGGCAGGTATAGGGGCCGTTCTCTCTCAACGGTCCGGCACGCCACCTAAACTCCGCCCCTGTGCTTTTTACTCTAAAAGCTCAGCCCGGCGGAGCGTAACTATGACGTTGGGGACAGGGAGCTGTTAGCTGTAGTTCAAGCCCTTAAGGTGTGGAGGCATTGGCTTGAGGGGGGCTCAACACCCTTTCCTCATTTTGAATGACCATCGGAACCTGGGTACATCCGGGCAGCGAGGAGACTGAACCCTCGCCAGGCTCGGTGGAGTATGTTTCTCACCAGGTTCGTATTTAAAATCACGTACATCCCTGGGTCCCAGAATGGTAAGGCAGATGCGCTGTCCCGGCGGTATGACACGGAGGAGAGGTCCGTTGAGCCTACTCCCATACTACCGGAGTCTTGCCTTGTGGCACCGGTGGTGTGGGAGGTCGATGCCGAAATCGAGCGAGCGTTGCGATGCACGACCCCAGCCCTCCACAGTGTCCTGAGGGTCGGAAGTACGTTCCGCTCGAGATTCGGGATCGACTCATTTACTGGGCTCACACGTCACCCTCCTCTGGACATCCGGGTATTGGCCGGACAGTGCATTGCCTTAGCACTAAATACTGGTGGCCTACTTTGGCTAGGGATGAGAGGGTGTATGTCTCCTCCTGCTCGGTGTGCGCCCAGTGTAAAGCGCCCCGACATCTGCCCAGGGGTAAGTTACAACCCCTGCCCGTTCCACAACGACCATGGTCCCACCTCTCGGTGGATTTTGTGACAGACCTTCCCCTCTCTCAGGGGAACACCACCATCCTGGTCGTTGTGGACCGGTTCTCTAAGGCCTGTCATCTTCTCCCTATGTTGGGTCTTCCTACTGCCCTACAGACCGCTGAGGCCCTATTTACCCACGTCTTCCGGCATTACGGGGTGCCCGAGGATATAGTGTCTGATCGAGGCCCCCAGTTTACCTCCCGTGTTTGGAGAGCGTTCATGGAGCGTTTGGGGGTCTCAGTTAGCCTTACCTCAGGGTACCACCCGGAGAGTAACGGGCAGGTAGAACGTGTCAACCAGGATGTGGGTAGGTTTCTGAGGTCGTATTGCCAGGACCGGCCTGAGGAGTGGGCACGGTACATTCCCTGGGCCGAGATGGCCCAGAACTCTCTCCGCCACTCCTCTACCAACCTAACCCCCTTCCAATGTGTATTAGGTTACCAGCCGGTTCTGGCACCGTGGCAGCAGAGCCAGATCGAGGCCCCTGCGGTGGATGATTGGATGATGCGCTCGGAAGAGACGTGGAACGCTGCCCACGTCCACCTGCAGCGGGCCGTCCCTTCGTCACAAGGCGAGCGCCGATCTCCACCGCAGTGAGGGGCCGGTGTACGCACCCGGAGATCGAGTCTGGCTCTCTACCAGAAACCTACCCCTCCGCCTGCCCTGCCGGAAGCTGGGTCGGCGGTTTGTGGGGCCCCTTTAAAGTCCTGAGAAGATTGAACGAGGTGTGTTATAGGTTACATCTACCTGTTGAGTATAAGAATATTAACCCCTCGTTCCATGTGTCTCTTCTCAGGCCGGTGGTAGCTGGTCCACTCCAGGACAATGAGATAGGAGAGACTCCTCCACCCCCACTGGACATCGAGGGGGGCTCCGGCGTACACCGTTCAGTCCATCTTGGACTCCAGACGCCGGATGGGGGTCTCCAGTATCTCGTGGAGTGGGAGGGGTACGGCCCGGAGGAGCGGTGCTGGGTGCCGCGGAGGGACATCCTAGACCCATCTCTCCTGTCGGAGTTCCACCGGGACCATCCCGCGCGCCCTGCTCCGCGTCCTCCTGGTCGTCCCCGAGGCCGGGGTCGGCGCACGGCTGGAGCCGCGCGTCAAGGGGGGGGTACTGTCACGGTTTTGGCCGAGGCTGCTCCTCCTCCTGGTTCGGGCAGGCTTCGGCGGTCGTCGTCCCCGGAGTACTAGCTGCCACCGATCTATGTTTCATGTTTGTTTGGTTTTGTCTTGATGTTGTACACCTGTGTCTTGTTAGTCCTCGTTATTGTCCTATTTAGTTCTCGTTGGTTGTGTTTGTCTTTGTGTGTGATTGCTCTTCTGTTTTCGTGTTGGAGCTACGTACTTCCCTCCAGTGTTTTGGAGAGGTTTTTCGCACATGTTAGTGCGCCGTTTATTTGACGCCTGTGTGCGCCGTGATTTCGCCTTCAGGCTTATTGTGCTTATTTCTCTACGTGAATATTGCACTAAAGTCTTTTGGACTGAGCCTCTGCGTCCTGCGCTTGATTCATGCACCACACCCACATTCAGCACCCCTGACAGTGCAAAATAATTACAATTAGTATTAACACTGGAATGCTAGATGTGCAAGAGATGATGTGCAAATAGAGATACTGGGGTGCAAAAGAGCAAAATAAATAACAATATATGGATGAGGTAGTTGGGTGGGCTAATTTCAGATGGGCTGTGTACAGGTGCAGTGATCGGTAAGGTGCTCTGACAAATTGGATTGACCAACTTTATGGAGGAGAATGGAAACATTTTAAAAGATGTTTACCTCAGAAACAGCAAGCTGATCATAGATGATAGTAATCTGTACAACTTGCTTTATTTTAACTCACGTTTGGATCAGTCATGGAGGGGATTACGATGCTTTTGAGGGCCAGGTCTGCAGGTTCTTTAAGGCTCTGAAAGACTGTGGCATTGACCCTTTTGTGATTGTAGATGGGGGCTCTGACTACACCGACAAAAAGTTTGAAACTCTCAAAAAACGAGCTCAATCAAGGATCAACACAGCCAACAGCTTGTCCATGGAACTTCAGGTGAGCGGTGTACTACCAACCCTCATCAAACATGTCTTCAAACAGGTCCTCTCCAGCCTGAAGGTCCCGTTCGCACAGTGCATTTGTGAGGCAGACCAAGAAATAGCCTCCCTGGCTCGAAGGTGGAACTGTCCAGTGCTGACCAATGACAGTGACTTTTATATCTTTGACATCCAGTCAGGATGTCTGCCCATCTCCCATTTTCACTAGCAGAAAGTGTCTATGCACCGTGGGAGCTCTATAAGATCCATTCCCTGCAAGCACTACACCACAACAAGCTTCTGTAGACACTTCAACATCAACAGACAGGTTCTCCCAGTCTTCGCCGCCGTGGCAGGAAACGACTACGTCAAGTTGCATAACATGGGCGTTTCCCTCAGGTGGGAAGAATACTCGTCGATGGAAGGAAGGTTTGCCCGCTTCGACAGCTTGCTGAATTGGCTGGCCCGCTTCCGGGGGCAGAAGGAGGCCTTGGACTCTGTGCTCAGGCTTATCTTTCATGGTAACAACAAACAGAAAATGGACGCTGCCCTCCAGGACCTTTCCCTGGGCATAGAAGAGTACCATCTTCCCCCTGGTTGCCTGGAGCGGTTCTTCAACGATGGAGTGGGACCAGGCCCCAGCCATCTCGCAGAGCCTCTGAGGGTCCTTCCAGACTGGACTCTGCTGCCGTTGATGAAAGGTGCTCTTCCCTCCCGCATGGTGGACGTGCTGCTGCTGAGGAGGGTGATGCACAGTGTTCAGGTGGAAGATCCCCGCTGACCCAGTGGGAACAACACTTCACGGCCCATACGCCAGGTACTCTATGGGCTGCTGCTGGGTGGGAGGAGGCCAGACCACAGCAGTCAGAGACCCCCAGTGGATGACGTGGAGGAGTATTACAGGGAAGGCAATAACCTGACCAGCAGCATGGTTGAAGCCATCCTGCCCAGTGCTGCAGAACAGCTGCAGCTAGACACTCTGGATCGGGTATGTATACATGTGTATGAGATAGTATACAGTACATTCAAACATACTGCTGTTGATTCTGAAAATGATTCTCATTCTCTTGCTCTGTTCCTTAGGCTCCAAGGTCAGTGCAGCTTGAGGTGTTTTTGGAGACCCTTGGTGTGTCCCAGTCCACTTTGAGCGGTGTCCTGCCTCATCTGCGTCTTCCTGTGGCTGTCACCTGCTACTGGTTGAGGCACGCCCATCCTCGACCAGAACTGCCTCTCCTGCAGGCCCTGCTATTAGGATTGGTGTACGGAGAGCTCTGCAGACAGAGGAAGAGCCAAAGAGGTATGGCCCAGAGCATGAATGAGAAAACACACAATTTAGAATTTATAAATATTGAAGTGTGTGAAGTGCAGCCACTGACCCAGTGTTGGAGAGGCTGAGAGGGCTGATTCAGAGAGGTGCAAGGAGCCTAGACCTGGGTGTAGCCCACGCCTACAGCCAATGGCAGTGCTGCCTGAGAGAAAGTCTTGACCTGAACCAACTGCTGTGCCTCCCTCTAGCTGAGCCTCAGTGTGCCTGGTAAGGTGTCCCTTCCTAAATCAACCCTTGCCCCTAAACCTAGACCAGTGGTATTCATTCACATTGTATTCTAGCCCAGCAGAAACACAGCTAATTCAACCATCTTTTGTTTCCCGGGTGGTGTCTAGGCTGTACAAGGGCACTCTGGTGCACCAGCTTGTGACCAAACTGAGAGGGGGGTTAACACCGGATTCTCTCCTGATGGGAGGCCCTTGCTCTGGGCAGCTGTATATGGCCATGCTGGGAGCCATACTCAACTCCCATGATGCTCGTGAGGCTGCTGTCATCCCCTTGGTGTCTGGGCCTTGGAGGGCCTCACCTCCATCCTTGTCACAGCCACTGGACGACCTGACGTCCCATCTACACATTCTGGCTCTGGAAGAAGATGATGATGATGGTGCTGGAGGTGGGAGCAAGGCCAAGCAAGAGGACAATCTGGGTTGGACTTTGGTCTCAGTGCAGACCCGCCACAAGAAAAAGGACAGATTCAACAGAGCTCGGAATCCAGAATTCTCCCGGAAGCAGGGGCGGATCGGCTGGGAATAGGGAGGGGTCACTATATAATTGTTTAGTTCTAGAGATGTTCTGCTCAACTCCTTCATCTTTTTATTGTTCTTATGTGTACCTTTTATAACTTAATTTACATTGTTTTTAGCATGAACTATAAAATAAGTGTATAAAAGATAGATGTAGATTTTATAAATGATAGAAGATGGAAAAGTCTTTAATATATAAACATAAAAAAGTTATGATAAATTTGACTTTGTTTAATTGGTTTTTATTTCTTTGCTCTCTACTGTAAAGCGTATTTTGGTCATTGAAAATAGCTGTATAAATCCCATTTATTGTTACAATTACATTACTGCTGCTCTGGGCGCAGCAGTGTATTGCACAGTTTTACACTAGCACGCGGTGCTGCGCGGTGAAACACCGCTTCCCATTCATTTTCAAAGGAAGGAAAGCGGCGAGAAGCGGAGAGGGTGGGGGACCTTTGGGCGGCGCGAAGGTCGCGTGGGAGGAGGTGAAAAAGTTAAACTTTTCCCAACTTGATGCAAATCACAAACGGGGACCACTGGGCGATGACCAATCATATCGAGTGGTTCCCATAACGAATTTGACGCCATGTTACCCAGGACTGGAGACTTTCTTCAGCAAAGATGGCTGAAAAAAATAGTAGGATGGAAGCAAATGTAAGTAATTATAACGTCATAACGAATCATGCAAAACATGGTTTTACAGTTGAGGGGAATATGTTAGTTAATGTAGTGACAAACTATTATGCATATTTTTTTGTTATAAAGTTAATTTACGAAAATCGCAATTTAGCTGGCTAGCTTCATTGGCGTTGTGACATGAGTATGAAACAACCAGCAAACTAGGCTGTCGTCTTGTGAAACAGTAGCTAGATGTAAAGAATCTAGCTAGCGAAAGCATTTACTTCAAATTGAATGTACCATTTTGTAAGCTTGCCATCCTGATATTTGCTATGCAATGCAGCTGAAGTAACGTAGCTATCAAACTATTTTCATGCTTATTGTGCAGTTGAGGATAAAAATACCTGTATGCCTATGGATGTATAGCTAGCTATGTAGCCGATCTGTGTATGGACCCTAAAACGTTTGGTGTAAATATTAGTTCAGAACATAGCTATGAACCTCAGCTATCATAGCCGGTTGTATCAACAGTCTGAATGACATTAATGAAGCCTGTGGATTGAGTAGAATAATATAACTTTGTGCCAAGGATGCAAGTCGTATATACATGTAGTTATTACCATGTATGAGATCCCCACATTGTAGCATGTACATTGAATATATTCACTGATCATGTACTCTACCTTGGCAAATAAATGTGCAGTTCGGGTATGAATGTCTGTGAGACATTATTTTTCAGTCATATCCAATACTAGGAGTATCAAACTCCAGTCTTTTAATTAACACTTTGTCTGCATGTATGTATTACAATTATACACTTCAACAGTGTTTACCAATCCTGGTCCTGGGACATCAATGGTTACACATTAACTATGTAATAGACCACAAACATGATTTAACTAGTTAAAGGCTGATTTGTAATAGATATATACAGAAACAGAATTTAAAAACAGTACACTACACTTCCTATGCATCATGTAAATACTCTAAAACCGGTTCATCTCACTATCTAATTTCCTTCATCTGCATTGATCTGAGGACACAGGATAGGTGTAGTATTTCATCAAATGACACTTAATTTCAACCAGTAGAGAATGTGACACGCTTTATTGAAATAAGTTAATTATCCAAGTGTTATAAATACATAATATAAATATTATAATATAAATATTATATTCTAAATACAAGTTCAATCTGTACTTCAATGCACATCTGGTGTGCATTATAAAAACAGAGGAAGAAAGAGGAGGTGGGTATAGAGGAGTAAGAAAGAGTGTAAAAGACAGAAAGGCAAAGAGGTAAGAACAGAGGAGCAGGGAAGGCAGCATATGATTAATGAATTACAGTGCTACCCTAATATTCTCTCAATTCATCACAATTACATAATAGTGTCTCTAGCGGTGTCTCCTAACAGCCTGCATTCTAGCTTGTCCTCCATTGCTACTAGTAACGTTACTTGTATTGCTGGCATCAACGGTATGTTTCGCTTGTAAATGATAACGAAGACTCGATGTACTTCGGTAATAAACAAATTCAGCCTTGCAGTAGATGCAAATTACTTTGGTTTTATCCAGAGAGCTATCTGGGAGGGATTTGAAATTGAATTTGCAATTTAAAAGCCCCTTATTAGCATTCTGCATCATTCAGTCATACAAGTAGCTAGCTAGTAAAGTGGTTGTCAAACTAGTGCATCGGCTGGGGACTTGAATTTGAACTATGGATGGTTCAGAGGGTCAAACTAAGAAAATGCGTTAATGGTGTCAAAAAAAATGTAAGCATTAAGGCGTTATTAACGCCTTAACTATGACAGCCCTAATTTGAAAACATTAACATGTAGTGTGTGTGTGCATCTATCAGTTACAGTGCATTCGGAAAGTATTCAGACCCCTTCACTTTTTCTACATTTTTACAGCCTTATTCTAAAATTGATTAAATAAAACATTTTCCTCATCAATCTACACACAATACCTCATAATGACAAAGCGAAAACAGGTTTGTAGACAATTTGCAAAAAACAGAAATACCTTATTTACATAAGTATTCAGAACCTTTGCTATGAGACATGAAATTGAGCTCAGGTGCATCCTGTTTCCATTGATCATCCTTGAGATGTTTCTACAACTTGATTGGAGTCCACCAGTGGTAAATTCAATTGATTGTACATGATTTGGAAAGGCACACACCTGTCTATACAAGGTCAGTTGACAGTGCATGTTAGAGCAAAAACCAAACCAAGGAATTGTCTGTATAGCTCCGAGACAGGATTGTGTTGAGGCACAGATCTGGGGAAAGGTACCAAAAAATGTCTGCAGCATTGAAGGTCCCCAAGAACATAGTGGCCTCCATCATTCTTAAATGGAAGAAGTTTGGAACCACCAAGACTCTTCCTAGAGCTGGCCGCCTGGCCAAACTGAGCAATCGGGGGAGAAGGGCCTTGGTCAGGGAGGTGACCAAGAACCTGATGGTCACTCTGACAGAGCTCTAGAGTTCCTCTGTGGAGATGGGAGAACCTTCCAGAAGGACAACCATCTCTACAGCACTCCACCAATCATGCCTTTATGGTAGAGTGGCCAGACGGAAGCCACTCCTCAGTAAAAGGCACATGACAGCCTGCTTTGAGTTTGCCAAAAGGCACCTAAAGGACTCTCAGACCATGAGAAACAAGATTCTCTGGTCTGATGAAACCAAGATTGAACTCTTTGGCCTGAATGCCAAGCGTCACATCTGGACAAAACCAGGCACCACTCATCTCCTGGCCAATACCATCCCTATGGTGAAGCATGGTGGTGGCAGAATCATGCTGTGGGGATGTTTTTCAGCGGCAGGGACTGGGAGACTAATCAGTATCGAGGGAAAGATGAACGGAGCAAAGTACAGAGAGATCCTTGTTGAAAACCTGCTCCAGAGCGCTCAGGACCTCAGACTGGGGTGAAGGTTCACCTTCCAACAGGATAACGATCCTAAGCTCACAGCCAAGACAACGCAGGAGTGGCTTCAGGACGAGTCTTTGAATGTCCTTGAGTGGCCCAGCCAGGGCCCGGACTTGAACCTGAGCAGCAGTGCAGCAGTAATATAATAGTAAGAATAGATGGGATTTATATAGCTATCTTCAAAGACCAAAAGACAGTACAGTAAAGAGCAAAGAAAAAAACAGTCAAACTGATCATAACTTTTGATATTTATATATATATATTAAAAGCTTTTCCATCTCATCATTAATAGAATCTACATAGTTCATGCTAAAAACAATGTCAATTAAGTCATAAAAGGTAAAAAAAATAAGAACAATAAAAATATGAAAGAGTTGAGCAGAGCGTCTCTAGAACTAAACAGTTATATAGTGACCCCTCCCTATTCCCAGCCGATCCGCCCCTGCTTCCGGGAGAATTCTGGATTCCGAGCTCTGTTGAATCTGTCCTTTTTCTTGTGGCGGGTCTGCACTGTGACCAACGTCCAATCCAGATCGTCCTCTGGCATGGCCTTCCTCCCTCCTGCAGCACCATCATCATCATCTTCTTCTAGAGCCAGAATGAGTAGACGGGACGTCAGGTCGTCCAGTGGCTGTGACAAGGATGGAGGTGTGGCCCGCCGCGTCCCAGACACCAAGGGGATGACAGCAGCCTCATGAGCATCATGGGAGTTGAGTATGGCTCCCAGCATGGCCCTATACAGCTGCCCAGAGCAAGGGCCTAACATCAGGAGAGAATCTGGGGTTAACCCCCCTCTCAGTTTGGTCACAAGCTGGTGCACCAGAGTGCCCTTGTACAGCCTAGACACCACCAGGGAAACAAAATATGGTTTAATTAGTTATGTTGCTGCTAGGCTCGAATAAAATGTCAATGAATACCACTGGTCTAGGTTTAGGGGCAAGGGTTGATTTAGGAAGGGACACCTTACCAGGCACACTGAGGCTCGGCTAGAGGGAGGTACAGCAGTTGGTTCAGGTCAAGACTTTCTCTCAGGCAGCACTGCCATTGGCTGTAGGCGTGGGCTACACCCAGGTCTAGGCTCCTTGCACCTCTCTGAATCAGCCCTCTCAGCCTCTCCAACACTGGTCCCTCCATAAACCCTGTTACACAAAAAAGGGAGGAGTCAGTGGCTGCACTTCAAACCCTTCAATATTTCTAAATTCTAAATTGTGTGTTTTCTCATTCATGCTCTGGGTCATACCTCTTTGGCTCTTCCTCTGTCTGCAGAGCTCTCCGTACACCAATCCTAATAGCAGGGCCTGCAGGAGAGGCAGTTCTGGTCGAGGATGGGCGTGCCTCAACCAGTAGCAGGTGACAGCCACAGGAAGACGCAAATGAGGCGGGACACCGCTCAGAGTGGACTGGGACACACCAAGGGTCTCCAAAAACACCTCAAGCTGCACTGACCTTGGAGCCTAAGGAACAGAGCAAGAGAATGAGAATCATTTTCAGAATCAACAGCAGTATGTTTGAATGTACTGTATACTATCTCATACACATGTATACATACCCGATCCAGAGTGTCTAGCTGCAGCTGTTCTGCAGCACTGGGCAGGATGGCTTCAACCATGCTGCTGGTCAGGTTATTGCCTTCCCTGTAATACTCCTCCACGTCATCCACTGGGGGTCTCTGACTGCTGTGGTCTGGCCTCCTCCCACCCAGCAGCAGCCCATAGAGTACCTGGCGTATGGGCCGTGAAGTGTTGTTCCCACTGGGCAAGCGGGGATCTTCCACCTGAACACTGTGCATCACCCTCCTCAGCAGCAGCACGTCCACCATGCAGGAGGGAAGAGCACCTTTCATCAACGGCAGCAGGGTCCAGTCTGGAAGGACCCTCAGAGCCTCTGCGAGACGGCTGGGGCCTGGTCCCACTCCATCGTTGAAGAACCGCTCCAGGTAACCACGGGGAAGCTGGTACTCTTCTATGCCCAGGGAGAGGCCCTGGCGGGCAGCACCCATTTTCTGTCTGTTGTAAATATAACCAATGAGCCTGAGCAGAGTCCAAGGCCTCCTGTTCTTGGAAGCGGGCCAGCCAATTCAGCAAGCCGTTGAAGCGGGCAAACCTTCCGTCCATCGACGAGTTTTCTTCCCACCTGAGGGATACGCCCATGTTATGCAACTTGACGTAGTCGTTTCCTGCCACAGCGGCGAAGACTGGGAGAACCTGTCTGTTGATGTTAAAGTGTCTACAGAAGCTTGTTGTGGTGTAGTGCTTGCAGGGAATGGATCTTATAGAGCTCCCACGGTGCATAGACACTTTCTGCCAGTGAAAATGGGAGATGGGCAGACATCCTGACTGGATGTCAAATATATAAAAGTCACTGTCATTGGACAGCACTGGACAGTTCCACCTTCGAGCCAGGGAGGCTATTTCTTGGTCTGCTTCACAAATGCACTGTGCGAACGGGACCTTCAGGCTGAAGAGGACCTGTTTGAAGACATGTTTGATGAGGGTTGGTAGTACACTCCCGCTCCCCTGATGCCCCATGGACAATCTGTAGGCTGCTATGATCTTTGATTGAGCTCGTTTTTTGAGAGTTTCAAACTTTTTGCCAGTATAGTCAGAGCCCCCATCTAAAATGACATAAGGGTCAATGCCGCAGTCTTTCAGAGCCTTAAAGAACTTGCAGACCTGGTCCTCAAAAGCATCGTAATCCCCTCCATGACTCTGATCCAAACGTGAGTTAAAATAAAGCAAGTAGTACAGGTTACTACCATCTATGATCAGCTTGCTGTTTCTGAGGTGAACATCTTTTAAAATGTTTCCATTCTCCTCCATAAAGCTGGTCAATCCCTGGACGCCCATGGTGTGCTCTGTCTGGGATGTCTTTCCTAGTGAAGAGTTTCAGTCACAGGGAGGGACTATATATAGGCTTACTGAATGAGGCTAGCATCATTCCAATTGATGAGTTTCCCTTTACTTAAGTTTCACTTTCCATACTTCACCATCATAAGGGTGGAAATATTTTGTGATGGCAACCTACATTAGAAAACCACACCTACCAATGCGATGTACAGTATGAAAATGAAAACGAAAATGCCAGTAATGCTCTAGTGGATGAATGTATTATACAAACAGTATATGATCACTGCAAATCAAATCACATTTTATTGGTCACATACACATATTTAGCAGATGTTATTGTGGGTGTAGCGAAATGCTTGTGTTCCAAGCTCCAACAGTGCAGTAGTATCTAACAATTCACAACAATACACAAAAAGCAAAATAATGGAATTAAGAAATATATAAATATTAGGACGAGCAATGTCAGAGTGGCATTGACTAAAATACAATAGAATAGAATACAGTAAATACATATGAGATGAGTAAAGCAGTACATAAACATTATTAAAGTGACTAGTGTTCCATTATTAAAGTGGCCAGTGATTCCATGTCTATGTATATAGGGCAGCAGCCTCTAAGGTGCAGGGTTGAGTAACCGGGTGGTAGCCGGCTAGTGATGGCTATTTAACAGTTTGATGGCCTTAAGATAGAAGCTGTTTTTCGGTCCCAGCTTTGATGCACCTGTACTGACGTCGCCTTCTGGATGATAGCGGGGTGAACAGGCCGTGGCTCGGGTGGTTGATGTCCTTGATGATCTTTTTGGCATTCCCGTGACATCGGGTGCTGTAGGTGTCCTGGAGGTCAGGCAGTGTGCACCCGGTGATGCGTTGGACAGACCGCACCACCCTCTGGAGAGCCCTGCGGTTGCGGGCGGTGCAGTTGCCATACCAGGCGGTGATATAGCCCGACAGGATGCTCTCAATTGTTCATCTGTAAAAGTTTCTGATGGTCTTAGGGGCCAAGCCGAATTTGAAGAGGCGCTGTTGCACCTTCTTTACCACACTGTCTGTGTGGGTGGACCATTTTAGATTGTCAGTGGTGTACGCCGAGGAACTTGAAGCTTTCCACCTTCTCCACTGCGGTCCCATCGATGTGGATGGGGGCGTGCTCCCTCTGCTGTTTCCTGAAGTCCACAATCAGCTCCTTCGTTTTGTTGACTTTAAGGGAGAGGTTATTTTCCTGGCACCACTCCGCCAGGGCCCTCACCTCCTCCCTGTAGGTTGTCTCGTCATTGTTGGTAATCAGCCCTACTACTGTTGTGTCGTCTGCAAACTTGATGATTGAGTTGGAGGCGTGCGTGGCCACGCAATCATGGGTGAACAGGGAGTACAGGAGGGGGCTGAGCACGCAACCTTGTGGGGCCCCTGTGTTGAGGATCAGTGAAGTGGAGGTGTTGTACAGGATGGGTTCAGACCCAGGGCCCCGAGCTTAATGATGAGCTTGGAGGGTACTATGGTGTTGAATGCTGAGCTATAGTCAATGAACAGCATTCTGACGTAGGTATTCCTCTTGTCCAGATGGTATAGGGCAGTGTTCAGTGCGATGGCGATTGCATCATCTGTGGATCTATTGGGGCGGTAAGCAAATTGAGGTGGGTCTAGGGTGTCAGGTAAGGTAGAGGTGATATGATCCTTAACTAGCCTCTCAAAGCACTTCATGATAACATAAGTGAGTGCTACGGGACGATAGTCATTTAGTTCAGATACCTTTGCTTTCTTGGGTACAGGAACAATGGTGGACATCTTGAAGCAAGTGGGGACAGCAGACTGGGATAGGGAGAGATTGAATATGTCCGTAAACACTCCAGACAGCTGGTCTGCGCATGCTCTGAGGACGCGGCTAGGGATGCTGTCTGGGCCGGCAGCCTTGCGAGGGTTAACACACTTAAATGTCTTACTCACGTCGGCCACGGAGAACGAGAGCCCATAATCCTTGGGAGCGGGCCGCGTCGGTGGCACTGTGTTATTCTCAAAGCGGGCGAAGAAGGTGTTTAGCTTGTCTGGGAGCAAGACATCGGTGTCTGCGCGTGGCTGGTTTTCCCTTTGTAATCCGTGATTGTCTGTAGACCCTGCCACATACGTCTCGTGTCTGAGCCGTTGAATTGCGACTCCACTTTGCCTCTGTACTGACTTTTTGCCTGTTTGATTGCCGTACAGAGGGAATAACTACACTGTTTGTATTCAACTATATTCCCAGACACCTTGCCATGGTTAAATGTGATGGTTCGCGCTTTCAGTTTTGCGGTTTCTGATTTGGGTAGGTTTTAATAGTCACCGTGGGAACAAGATCCCCTATACACTTCCTGATTAACTCAGTCACCGTGTCTGTGTAAGCGTCAATGTTATTCTCAGAGGCTACCCGGAACATATCCCAGTCCGCGTGATTAAAACAATCTTGAAGGATGGATTCCGATTGGTCAGACCAGCGTTGAATAGATCTTAGCATGGGTACTTCCTGTTTGATTTTCTGCCTATATGAAGGGAGGAGCAAAATGGAGTTGTGATCTGATTTGCCGAAGGGAGGGTGGGGCAGGGCTTTCTAGGCATCTTGAAAAGGCGAGTAGCAGTGGTCTAGTGTTTTACCTAAGCGAGTACTACAGTCAATGTGTTGATAGAACTTCGGTAGCGTTTTCCTCAAATTTGCTTTGTTAAAATCTCCAGCTACAATAAATGCGGCCTCAGGATGTGGTTTCCAGTTTGCATAAAGTCCAGTGTCGTTCCTTGAGGGCCGTCGTGGTATCGGCTTGAGGGGGAATATACACGGCTGTGACTATAACCAAAGATAATTATCTTGGGAGGTAATACGGTCGGCATTTGATTGTGAGGTATTCTAGGTTGGGTGAACAAAGGACTTGAGTTTCTGTATGTTATCACAATCACACCATGAGTAGTTAATCATGAAACATACACCCCCGCCTTTCTTCTTCCCGGACAGTATATCCCGAGAGAGCCATGATTCCGTGAAACAGAGTATGTTACAGTCCCTGATGTCTCTCTGGAAGGAGATCCTCGCCCTGAGCTTGTCTCCTTTATTGTCCAGAGACTGAACATTAGCAAATAATATACTCGGAGGCAGTGGATGGTGTGCCCGCCTCCTGAGTCGGACTAGAACTCCACTCCGAATACCTCTTCTCCGCCTGAGGCGTATTGGAGCAGCCTCTGCGATAAGTTAAATTGCCATGGGGGGTACGAACAAAGGATCCAATTCAGGAAAGTCGTATTCCTGGTCGTAATGCTGGTGAGTTACCGTCACTCTGATATCCAAAAGTTATTTGCGGCTATATGTACGCGCTGCAAGTCCCGCTTATCTACTCATTGGTTTTTATGAGCATATACCCACAAGGGTGATTGAAAGATGAACGAGGTCCACACTCCAGTCCAGTTGGTGGCAGTAATGCACCTTAGTTGGTTGCCAACCTCCATATAAAATCCACAGAAGAAGAAAGATGAACGAGGAAATATTAATTTTAAAAAACTAACTAGGTTTCCCCATTTTATCTGTGGATTAATTATCGGAATAGAGAACACACGATTTTGTACGACTCAAAATGGGTCTAAATTCTACAAATGTCCAGCAAAAAAATGCACCATTTTAATTTCAGGTAAAATAACAACCCAATGTTTATCTCCCAGGACAAATTAGCTAGCAACAGCAAGCTAGCTAAATGTCCATAAATGTTTCATGTGTGTTTTGACCTGTCCCCAAAATAATACACTTGGTTCACTGTTGGTTTTGGTATTTTAACCTGCGTGTCATGAACGCGTCTGGTGGGGATAGACAAAATCAACATGCGTACGCAGACGCATGCATGGAGACGGTTTGGTTCTTGAATTGCTGTGGCATTTGGGCATGGTATTTTTTTGTATGTATTTGAGTACATATTCACATTCTGAATCAACTACCATTGTGATATCATTGTGCCATCAGTGGTAACACCAATGACACATTTGAGGTAATTGAGGACTTTCTTAAATGGAGGCCACATATGCTCAAATCTAAGGTAATGAATTAACCCTTTAAAAATATTTTACTAAAGTGATATGATTAATAATTTTGCTCACAATGTTATTTCCCTTCATTTAAATTGAGTAACTCCAATTACACTTTATATTTATACACCAAATTATCAATGGCATCCTAAAATGTATGACCTACTAAAATGGTGTGATTAGCTAATAATTGTAATAAAATAGACCCCCGATAACAGTTTGCCACTGGAGGGAATGCTCAAGGTCCTTGTATATCTTTGTAATGAGTGATATTCAAGGAGGTAACTTCAATGATATAAAACTTAGGGACACATTATAGTTGGAAAAATATATATATATTTATTTTGCAACGCGGCCGGCAACATGCTCGCGAACGCAACATGGTGGTTTTAGTCAGCCATTGTCTGCCAAAGCAAATTCCTTAGGCTAGTACTCGTCAGTTTGGTTTTCCTTCATGTGCAGCAGTTTATCAGCCTATCTATATTGCTGGAGGTTTCCTTACTAAATAAGATCAAAAGGACACTGTGTCATAAGTGATCACATGCCAGATACTGTTTGTATAATACATTCCTCCACTAGCGCATTACTGGCATAAGAGTTTTCGTTTCCATACTGTACATTGCATTGGTAGGTGTGGTTTTCTAAAGCAGGTTGCCCTGTAGTCCTGTGCACTACATTAGACTGCATAAGATAAGTGCTGAACATAATGTTACCCTTGTTGCAAATAACATAAAATATTTCCACCCTTATGACTGTCATTTCAATTCCCATAAACTAGGCCATCAGGTGAAGTGACCATAAAGAGATAATGCGGGAGATATGACTCAGGTGAAGTATGGAAAGTGTGGGGATCTAGATGTGATGCCTAGCTTAGAAAGAATGCATTAATGATTAAACATAATAGGTTTGTACTGTACTGATATAAATTGTTTCAAATAACAAGCTGTGATTCATGTGAGGAATGTTAGGGAGTAGGGTGAGACAGACTTGTATTTCTCACAGACACATACACACTGCCTCTTTGTTAAACCGTGCTCAAGGAGGTGTACTGCAAAAAGGTGCTGACTCTACAAGTTGTGATGATAACAGCTTATGCCTGGCAACAGTGTGCAACAGTGAAGCGCCAAGGGGCTGGGACCAGCCTGTGCGCCAACGATTGGCTGAGTAAGTCTAAACCACGCTCAGTCTCTACCCTGATAGGCCCAGCAAGGAGCGGGAACTATCTCTGTCAGAGTATTTGAAGAAGAACTTAGAACAATGGATCAGTTCTCTGAGTGCCCTGCGTGGTATTTCAGTGGAGCCGTATATACGAACATCATATTTACCATTGAAGGTTTTGCATTAATTAAAATACTAGTCTATTTTAGAAGACGTGTATTGACCTCTTTTGTTCCTAATACCAGATTTGAATTGACGCAACTTAACATAAATGAAACTTAAGTAAAGGGAAACTCATCCATTGGAATGATGCTAGCCTCACTCAGTAAGCCTATATATAGTCCCTCCCTGTGACTGAAACTCTTCACTAGGAAAGACATCACATCCCAGACAGAGCACACCATGGGCGTCCAGGGATTGACCAGCTTTATGGAGGAGAATGGAAACATTCAAAAATATGTTCACCTCAGAAACAGCAAGCTGATCATAGATGGTAGTAATCTGTACTACTTGCTTTATTTTAACTCACGTTTGGATCAGTCATGGAGGGGATTACTTGTTAGATATTACTGCACTGTCGGAGCTAGAAGCACAAGCATTTCGCTACACCCGCAATAACATCTGCTAAACGTGTATGTGACCAATCTAATTTGATTAGATTTTATGCTTTGGAGGACGAAGTCTACAAGTTCTTTAATGCTCTGAGAGTCTGTGGCATTGACCCTAATGCCATTTTAGATGGGGGCTCTGACAACACCGACAAAAAGTTTGAAATGCTCCGACAACGAGCGCAATCAAAGATCAACACAGCCACTGGCTGTGTACTAGTGTGTACTACTAACCCTTGTCAAACATGTCTTCAAACAGGTCCTCTCCAGCCTGAAGCAGTGTTGGCAACATTGCGACTTTGTCGCTATATTTAGCGAGTTTTCAGACCCCTCTAGTGACACATTTTCAAATAAGCGACTAGCGACAAATCTAGCGTCTTTTTCTGGTGTTATTGGAGACTCTGACGTGAAAGCACGTATCGTTCTTACTCTTCTCAACGAGTGCTGCTGCGGGCCGCGCCCCCGTCCCAAAGCACTCACTGGCGGCTGTGGGGATCTATTCTCTTACAACTAGATGTGATGCCTAGCTTAGAAAGAATACATTAATGATTAAACATAATAGGTTTGTGCTGTACTGATATAGATTGTTTAACATAACAAGCTGTGATTAATGTGAGGAACCGTTAGGGGGTAGGCTGAGATAGACTTGTGATTCACACACACACTGCCTCTTTGTTAAACTGCTCAAGGACATGTGTACTGCTACAATGAAGAAGAACAAACTATGTCTGAGGTTGCTGACTCGAGACAAGTTGTAAAGATAACAACTAATGCCCGGCAACAGTGAAGCGCCAAGGGACTGGGACCAGCCTGAGCGCCAACGATAGGTTGGGTAAGTTTAAACCACACCCAGCCTCTATTCTGACAGGCCCAGCAGGGAGCGGGAACTATCTCTGTCAGAGTATTTAAAGAAGAACTTATAACAATAGCTCAGTTCTCTGTCTGCCCTGCGCGGTGTTTCAGTGGGCCCGTATATACGAACATCATATTTACCATTCAAGTGTTTGCATTAATTAAAATACTAGTCTATCTTAGAAGACGTGTATTGACCTCTTTTTGTTCCTATACCAGATTTGAATTGACGCAACTTGACACGGCCCAGTCCTCGCGCTGCAGTCAGAGCAGGAGATGTTCACCCCTCCGCGTCCAGACTGCAAATGAAGCCGCCGCTGGCTGATCCCGCGCTGGCTTACATTCAGGGCGGGATGTAAATGTAGGGTGTTTTTTACTCACTATTTGTCTCTCCCATGATGTTATTCCTCTCTCCTACAGCGTCCATCACAATTACATGCACATGGCCAATTATGCAAATTAGGATCGGGTATGTATACATGTGTATGATATACACTGCTCAAAAAAATTAAGGGAACACTAAAATAACACATCCTAGATCTGAATGAATGAAATAATCCTATTAAATACTTTTTTCTTTACATAGTTGAATGTGCTGACAACAAAAAGTCACAAAAATTATCAATGGAAATCAAATGTATCAACCCATGGAGGTCTGGATTTGGAGTCACCCTCAAAATTAAAGTGGAAAACCACACTACAGGCTGATCCAACTTTGATGTAATGTCCTTAAAACAAGTCAAAATGAGGCTCAGTAGTGTGTGTGGCCTCCACGTGCCTGTATGACCTCCCTACAACGCCTGGGCATGCTCCTGATGAGGTGGCGGATGGTCTCCTGAGGGATCTCCTCCCAGACCTGGACTAAAGCATCCGCCAACTCCTGGACAGTCTGTGGTGCAACGTGGCGTTGGTGGATGAAGCGAGACATGATGTCCCAGATGTGCTCAATTGGATTCAGGTCTGGGGAACGGGCGGGCCAGTCCATAGCATCAATGCCTTCCTCTTGCAGGAACTGCTGACACACTCCAGCCACATGAGGTCTAGCATTGTCTTGCATTAGGAGGAACCCAGGGCCAACCGCACCAGCATATGGTCTTACAAGGGGTCTGAGGATCTCATCTCGGTACCTAATGGCAGTCAGGCTACCTCTGGCGAGCACATGGAGGGCTGTGCGGCCCCCCAAAGAAATGCCACCCCACACCATGACTGACCCACCGCCAAACCGGTCATGCTGGAGGATGTTGCAGGCGGCAGAACGTTCTCCACGGCGTCTCCAGACTCTGTCACATGCTCAGTGTGAACCTGCTTTCATCTGTGAAGAGAGGTATCCTGAGTGGCGCAGTGGTCTAAGGCACTGCATAGCAGTGCTAACTGTGCCACTAGAGATCCTGGTTCGAATCCAGGCTCTGTCGCAGCCGGCCGCGACCGGGAGACTCATGGGCGGCGCACAATTGGCCCAGCGTCGTCCAGGGTAGGGGAGGGAATGGCCGGCAGGGATGTAGCTCAGTTGATAGAGCATGGCGTTTGCAACGCCAGGGTTGTGGGTTCGATTCCCACGGGGGGCCAGTATAAAAAAAAATATCTATGTATTCACTAACTGTAAGTCGCTCTGGATAAGAGCGTCTGCTAAATGACTAAAATGTAAATGTAAGAGCACAGGGCGCCAGTGGCGAATTTGCCAATCTTGGTGTTCTCTGGCAAATGCCAAACGTCCTGCACGGTGTTGGGCTGTAAGCATAACCCCCACCTGTGGACGTCGGGCCCTCATACCACCCTCATGGAGTCTGTTTCTGACCGTTTGAGCAGACATATGCACATTTGTGGCCTGCTGGAGGTCATTTTGCAGGGCTCTGGTAGTGCTCCTCCTGCTCCTCCTTGCACAAAGGCGGAGGTAGCAGTCCTGCTGCAGGGTTGTTGCCCTCCTACGGCCTCCTCCACGTCTCCTGATGTACTGGCCTGTCTCCTGGTAGCGCCTCCATGCTCTGGACACTACGCTGACAGACACAGCAAACCTTCTTGCCACAGCTCGCATTGATGTGCCATCCTGGATGAGCTGCACTACCTGAGCCACTTGTGTGGGTTGTAGACTCCGTCTCATGCTACCACTAGAGTGAAAGCACCACCAGCATTCAAAAGTGACCAAAACATCAGCCAGGAAGCATAGGAACTGAGAAGTGGTTTGTGGTCACCACCTGCAAAACCAGTCCTTTATTGGGGGTGTCTTGCTAATTGCCTATAATTTCCACCTGTTGTCTATTCCATTTGCACAACAGCATGTGACATTTATTTTCAATCAGTGTTGCTTCCTAAGTGGACAGTTTGATTTCACAGAAGTGTGATTGACTTGGAGTTACATTGTGTTGTTTAAGTGTTCACTTAATTTTTTTGAGCAGTGTAGTATACAGTACATTCAAACATACTGCTGTTGATTCTGAAAATGATTCTCATTCTCTTGCTCTGTTCCTTAGGCTCCAAGGTCAATGCAGCTTGAGGTGTTTTTGGAGACCCTTGGTGTGTCCCAGTCCACTTTGAGCGGTGTCCCGCCTCATCTGCGCCACATCCCCGACCAGACTTGCCTCTGATTTGTGTACCTTTGATGACTGCCATTGACATTGTTTTTAGAATTAACTATAAAATAAGTTTATAAATGATAGATGTAGATTTTATAAATGATAAGACTGAAAAGTTTATAATATACATATATAAAAAAGTTAAGTTTGACTTATTTCTTTGCTCTCTACTGTAAAGCATATTTTGGTCTTTGAAAATAGCTATATAAATCCCATGTATTGTTACAATTACATTACTGCTGCACTTGAAATATTTTATATTCATTGTATAATAAAAATTAAAAATAACATTTAAACCAGCTATTGTTGAGAATTATTTGGTATACACAATAAAGTCCATCTCTGCTATGGCAGTATATTTTATATGGAAATCTTAAACTGAATAAATCTTAAATATTGTAGTTTTTAGCTCAATCTGAGCAAAAATGAGATTTTCAGAATTGTGTGTCAGTGACGCTGAAAACGTATGACACAAACCCTTCACCCAGTTAAAACACACTTTAAAAATATATATACATTTTCATTAATGTACAGATTTATTCTCATACCATCACAACAGAGTACTGACTTCAGCTGTGCAACACACAAAACAAATCATAAATAAAATAAAAAACAATAAAAATAAAAAAACAAATCGTAGCTGATTTGGCCTGTCAAATGGACCAAAGCAGAGAGCATAATCTCTTGGAAAATAAAGACCCTGACTAATAGAAAGAGCAGTCGATGTTAGCCTATACCCGCTAGGTGCTGCTGTAGGTAGAGGACTTATGTTGCCTTATCCATAGCACAGACAAAAACTAATTCAGAAAGCAACATCAATGAATTAGCTACCTGTCCTAAAAATGCTAAACAACTCCATCTCCTGGTTCATAAAGAAATAAACCTGGAATGGGTATGACTCAATACTCAAATAATCATAATCAACTGAACCAGTCTTTATAAACCTGGGAATTCGATTATATCTAATGTAAATGATTATCAAAACAAGCTTGTTAATTGATCAATTCTGCATTGTGAAATACAACCCAGGAATGTCTAGCTGTACCAAAACAAGGCCTCAGAGGCTCCTGGAAAGAGCATGAAGAGAAAAATGTGCTTAAAATGGCCACTTTTGACCCAAAACACAAGCAACATGTATGAACAGTGCATGTACAGTAAATGGTTGTCATGGAGATAAATATTTGCACTTAAATTACAGTGTGTAAAATAGAGGCAGAATATTAAAAAGGGCCAATGCAGCCGTTTTTATCTCAATATCAAATCATTTCTGGGTAACAATTGAGTACTTTACTGTGACTGTCTTCAATAAAAAAATGGTCAAAAAGAAACAAAAATAGCTTCTTAGCTAGAGCAATTTCCTCAAGCAAATATTTTGCTAGGACTGTCTAGGAGTGGTCTGAGTGGGGAGGGGGAAACTGAAAACCAGCTGTTATTGGCATGTCACCAGGCAGGCCAAAACTCCATCCCACCAAAACAGGCTGAAATTTCAGGTGGCTTTTTCAAACAGATCTTACACGAAAAGGGCATTATCATAATTTTCACAATTTCACAGTATTATTCCAACCTCATAGTGTGAAAATAAATATTAAACACATGACAATGTTTTTGACAGCACTGGACTAAATACCTCTGTGCCTTTCATTCCAGGCAAACAGTTAATTCCCCAAATGGAAAAAATTATGTAGGTTAGATACAGGGCAAGTGAAAGATGTTGGGGCGAAAGACAGTGGCTGGGAGGGTGGGGACTGGGAGAAAATTAACTGTTTAGTACTGCTTGCTCACTGGAAAAAGAAACTGCGGTGTGTTGGTCCAAAACACAGAGTGCCTCCAGGGGAAACTAAATAGATAGCCAGAATGGTATCAAATGAAAGCCATCTGTCCTCCTCTGTGAGAAAAACCAAACAAAACTTATATCTATCTTTTGAAGAAAATTAATTATATTCAACCACCAAAATCACAAGGTTTAGTGGTCAACTCTTCCTAAAGTCTATATCAAAACAAAACAAAAGTATGCTCACAATTATCAAGCCTTAGTTGATGGTGAGATTGCTACGAGCTTGAAAAGCTGGAATGCATGAAAGTAACATCTCTAGACTTCCACAAAGCTATGGTCAGCTACCTGCACTCCAAACAAGGTGATGAGAGATAAGAAAAGAACCGTTACAAAATTCCTTTTATGTTCATGAACCCCAAGACATGAAGTTGCTCTACGAACAATTATGCTGTCCTTAATTGGTCTTAACACCTAGACGTGAGTAGCTGATCTACGAGCAGTGACATTGTCCTCTCAGATCATGACACCATAGACATGAATAGTTGCCATATGAACAACAGTTACAATGTCTCATGAATAAAGCCCCCCCTGAGTTCCAGGAGGATGGTTCAGTCTCAAAGCAGCACGCCAACGCTTCTCACTGGGGAGGGCAGGGGGGCACTCTAGGGGTGAGATCCTCTTCGCCCACTTCCAATCCATGACTGAACAGTGAATGCCAGCGAGGAACAACGACTGTTTGACTTTCCTCTCCAGTCCCTGTGTTCAGACCAAATAACCATTGCATAACCCCCCCCCCAACTGCAAACAACCCAGCCCCGCCCCCTCCTCGCCGCTATCTACTCCGTTACACAGAACGCAATGTGCGTCATACATCGTGGAAGGAGTCTTCTTCAGCCACTGTGGTTCTCCTCTCCCTCACTCCTCTCCACCTCTCGATCCACTTTATGGCCTCAGAGACCACGCAGACAGAGGACGTGAGGCCCACCAGGAACAGCAGGTCTGGAATGGAAGAAGGGACGGACTGTTACTACAGCACATATAAACCATCACCCCCATCACTAACAGACCAGGGCCCGTCTCAGAACAGGAGAGCTGACGTAGGATCAGGTCCCCCACCCCCGTCCATTCATTAGGGCGGCAGGTAGCCTAGAGGTTAGAACGTAGGGCCGGTAACCGAAAGGTCGAGGGTTTGAATACCGGAGTCGACAAGGTGAAAAATCTGTCGCTGTGCCCTTGAGCAAGGTACTTAACTAATTGCTCCCGGGGGCGCTGTACAATGGTGACCTTGGCCGTGATCCTCCTCCCTGTGGATGTCTCAGGGGGAGTTGGGATATGCAAGAAACACATTTCCATTTCACACTGTAACAGGACAAATATAAGCACCCCTCAAATTATTATTATGATATAAAAGGCTAAACTGATCCTAGATCAGAACTCTTCTGAGACACTTTATGAATATGGGCCCTGAAGGCTTAGGTTTAATCTTTAGCTCAGTGGGCTAACATGTCTTTCTTACCAAAGATGCTGAGGCTCTCTGTCTGGAAGACACTCTGCAGTGGAGGGAAGTAGATGACCGCCAGCTGGCCCATGATGGAACCCAGCACCGCGTAGCAGAACATCTTGTTACTGCACAGGCCCATCTCATGGACCATACGAGTCTGACAGAGAGATGGGGAGAGAGAGAGAGAGAAAGTCATCATCAAGCATATGAATCAACAACAGATCCTAGGTGACATGTTTCTGCCCACCAATCTTTCAGATCCTTCATCCTTGTATAGGGCACAGCAGTGTACCCACCTGTGAGCGTGAGCTGAGTGCGTTGAACATGTCGAAGAACACAAAGCAGGTGAAGGTCATGGTGGTGTCTCTGGGAGTGATCAGGTTGTCCTGAAGCTGAGAGGATGAGATACAAACACATTGATGGAAATATGAGTCAACTGATACAGGAAATAGGTAGGGATTGGCTTGGATTCACTATTAAAAATGATCATTGGGTTTTTCTTTTCTGTGCTCATGGATGTATTACTTTACTCTCAACCCACATGTCCCGCATCAAAAGCAAATCAGGAAACCACGTAGTTACAGTACATAGTAGACCACGTAATTACAGTACATAGTAGACCACGTAGTTACAGTACATAGTAGACCACGTAATTACAGTACATAGTAGGCCAGGTAATTACAGTACATAGTAGACAATGAAATGACAGTACATAGTAGACCACGTAATTACAGTAAATAGTAGACCTCGTAATTACAGTACATAGTAGACCAATAAACAAACAAAAAATATATCTTATGAACACAAAAACAAAATGCAATACACAGTCTGATTATAACAGACCAGTAATAATATTGATTTGACAGAAGTTTGGTCATGCTGGTGAATGATGAAGAACACTACTATGATTACTACTTGCCTCTCTCCAGAAGACGAACAGGGTGCCGCATACGATGACGAGTGCCGACACCAGCACCTTGACGAGCAGACCGCGTGTGAGGATGCTGTCCCGCACGTTTCTTGGAGGCTTCCGGATCACATCCTTATCCACTGGCTCCACTCCCAGACTAAGGATGACAGAGGATTACATGGATTTCCATCTACGGTAATTACCATTAACTATTTTTTACACAAAGCATCAGTAATTGCGACTTTAAATTTGGTGGATTTAAATATAAAAGCGGCAGGTAGCCTAGTACTTAGAGATTTGGGCCAGTAAGCGAAAGCTCGCTAGTTCGACTCCCCGAGCTGACAAGGTGAAAAAATCTGTCGATGTGCCCTAATTGCTCCAGGGTCACCATTGATAATGGCTGACCCTGGCCGTGATCCCACTGTCCCATGGTTGGGATATGCAAAAAACGTATTTCCATTTCACACAAGCGTATAATACAAACTTGTACATGTGTGAAACAGGACAAACATAAGCACCCACTAAATTCTTAAATGACACCAAATTCTTAAAATGATTTATTATATACAATCTTGTGAAACTGAAAGCAGACCATTTCCATGACAAAAGACTACATTTCCCATAATGCTTTGTGGGGTGTCACCTCTGAGCGGGAGGTCCGTCCATGATGATGTTGATCCACAGGATCTGCATGGCGTTCAGAGGGTTGGGGAAGTTCATCAGCGTTGCCAGGGAGATGAGGGTGAGCGCTGCGATGCTCCTAGGAAACACAATAATGCCAATTTTATAATATTTACAGTGAGGGAAAAAAGTATTTGATCCCCTGCTGATTTTGTACGTTTGCCCACTGACAAAGAAATTATCAGTCTATACTTTTAATGGTAGGTTTATTTGAACAGTGAGAGACAGAATAACAACAAAAAATTCCAGAAAAACGCATGTCAAAAATATTATAAATTGATTTGCATTTTAATGAGGGAAATAAGTATTTGACCCCCTCTCAATCAGAAAGATTTCTGGCTCCCAGGTGACTTTTATACAGGTAACGAGCTGAGATTAGGAGCACACTCTTAATGGGAGTGCTCCTAATCTCAGCTTGTTACCTGTATAAAAGAAACCTGTCCACAGAAGCAATCAATCAATCAGATTCCAAACTCTCCACCATGGCCAAGACCAAAGAGCTCTCCAAGGATGTCAGGGACAAGATTGTAGACCTACACAAGGCTGGAATGGGCTACAAGACCATCGCCAAGCAGCTTGGTGAGAAGGTGACAACAGTTGGTGCGATTATTCGCAAATGGAAGAAACACAAAAAAACTGTCAATCTCCCTCGGCCTGGGGCTCCATGCAAGATCTCACCTCGTGGAGTTGCAATGATCATGAGAACGGTGAGGAATTAGCCCAGAACTACACAGGAGGATCTTGTCAATGATCTCAAGGCAGCTGAGACCAAAGTCACCAAGAAAACAATTGGTAACACACTACGCCGTGAATGACTGAAATCCTGCAGCGCCCGCAAGGTCCCCCTGTTCAAGAAAGCACATATACATGCCCGTCTGAAGTTTGCCAATGAACATCTGAATGATTCAGAGGAGAACTGGGTGAAAGTGTTGTGGTCAGATGAGACCAAAATTGAGTTCTTTGATATCAACTCAACTCGCCGTGTTTGGAGGAGGAGGAATGCTGCCTATGACCCCAAGAACACCATCCCCACGTCAAACATGGAGGTGGAAACATTATGCTTTGGGGGTGTTTTTCTGCTAAGGGGACAGGACAACTTCACCGCATCAAAGGGACGATGGACTGGGCCATGTACCGTCAAATCTTGGGTGAGAACCTCCTTCCCTCAGCCAGGGCATTGAAAATGGGTTGTGGATAAGTATTCCAGCATGACAATGACCCAAAACATACGGCCAAAGCAACAAAGGAGTGGCTCAAGAAGTAGCACATTAAGTTCCTGGAGTGGCCTAGCCAGTCTCCAGACCTTAATCCCATAGAAAATCTGTGGAGGGAGCTGAAGGTTAGAGTTGCCAAACGTCAGCCTCGAAACCTTAATGACTTGGAGAAGATCTGCAAAGAAGAGTGGAACAAAATCCCTCCTGAGATGTGTGCAAACCTGGTGGCCAACTACAAGAAACGTCTGACCTCTGTGATTGCCAACAAGGGTTTTGCCACCAAGTACTAAGTCATGTTTTGCAGAGGGGTCAAATACTTATTTCCCTCATTAAAATGCAAATCAATTTATAACATTTTTGACATGCGTTTTTCTGGATTGTTTTGTTGTTATTCTGTCTCTCACTGTTCATATAAACCTCCCATTAAAATTATAAACTGATCATTTCTTTGTCAGTGGGCAAATGTACAAAATCAGCAGGGGATCAAATACTTTTTTCTCTCACTGTACAAGAAATTGGCCCATATTCCATTTTTTCAAGGAATCTATTTATCAAAAAGTTAGCTCTCCACCACTCACGTGCTCAGCTGGAAGCGGACAAAGTTTTTAATGTTGTTGTAAATTCCTTTCCCTTCCTCGATGGCAGACCTAAAGGACGAAACATTATGACAGAAATATTAACTCATTTTGGTATCCTAGCAAAGACACATTTCTAGAAACCATGATGGCTTTGAAGGCCCATTGAGTTTACTAACTGGGTAACACTTTATATATAAAGTGTTACTGCAAACTGTTTAAAAAGTTTCCTCACAAGATGGTCTGGAAGTCATCGTCCACTAGGATCATGTCTGCTGCCTCTTTACACACGTCAGTGCCCGTCTGGCCCATGGCAACGCCGATGTCTGCTGCTTTCAGCGCTACAGCATCATTCACACCATCACCTGTCATCGCCACCACGGCACCAATGTTCTGGAGAGACTGGAATGAGAGAGGGAGCGAGGAGATAGAACAGTCAATCCTTGTAATAAATCCAAATTATAGTCATGAATTAAACTCCTGAAAGAACACAACAGTTTTTAGTTAATGAATCAAGTTCCTTGATCTTGATTGAAGTCATTCCTTGAGATTAAAGGGAGTTGAAATTGGCTATTTTATGGAGTGTATTTTCTAATAATTGTGTGATTTTCTTCTCTAGCACTCGTAACACTAGTGACTGGAAAACCACTAGGTATACCGTAGACACTTCCCCGTGACTGAATGTGAGAAATTGTGGTGGGAGTTGCCAGAGACTTCCCAGGCCTTTGGAGCCACATGCTGCCAGGCCAGGCGCTGCCTACGCAGAACGGGCACTCACACAATCTCATGCCAGCTGGCTGACACTTGGCCGGGGCCACTCACCTTGACTATCTTCAGCTTGTGTCTGGGGCTGGCCCGGTAGAACACCACTATCTGGAGGAGGCAGAAACATCACCCTGTTAACCCTGCCCTGGTAGACATCACCCTGTTAACCCTGCCCTGGTAGACATCACCCCGTTAGACATCACCCCGTTAGACATCACCCCGTTAGACATCACCCCGTTAGACATCACCCCGTTAACCCAGCCCTGTTAGACATCACCCTGTTAACACAGCCCTGTGTTGGAGTGTTTTACAGCTTGATAACAAACATTTAATAAAAGCTCTGACGAAGGCCAAGAGGCCGACATGTGAGCTTCAATATAAATAAGTGATAACAGCAAGAGCAGCGTGAGGGTTTCTCTGTATGTGAACGCAATAAAGGTATTCAATTCAATAAAAAAAGTACATAAAATAAAAATAAGAGAGCCGCACACTCTAGGACAGGGATCATCAACTAGACTCAGCCGGGGGTTGTTTTATTTCTTGAGCGGATGGTCAGGGGGCCGGAACATAATTACAAATAATTTGTAGACTGCAAATTGACTGCAAGAAGCCCAAACATATATAATATTGGACTAAAACATAATAATTTCAAACCTTGCTTACATTTGTATATGATCACGCCTTTCTATTATGAGTGGAAATACTTGGGAACAGATTTCCCAAATTAAAATCACTTGGAGCTGATTTCCTGGTGTTTTTACAGTTTTTTATGTCCAACAATGAAAATTCAACAATTATTTATTTATTTTTTGCTCAGAAAACTTGGGGGGCCAAATAAAACCACCGGCCCACGGGCCGCCAGTTGGGAACCCTGCTCTAGGAGCTCAGATGCAATAATTTAATAACCAACGTTTCGACAGACAAGCTGTCTTCATCAGGGTATATTAATACTAGCCATATATATATATATATTTTTTTTTAAAGATATGCATATATATGTATTTATATGTACATATGTATGTGTATATTTGCAAAAATTATATATGGGGGATTGGAAGAGATGCAGACAATTACATTAATGGAAGCTTCAATCTATCTGCAATATTAAAGCTGATCTACCCCCTAAAACACTAAAAATATCTATATACTTTCCTTTTTTTGTGTGTGTTCTACTCCGCTAGCCAGCACCTCGCCTAAGCAGGTGTGTGTTTCTTTCACCTCTACATTCAATTTAATTCAAACAACTTTATTTGTCCACTAAGGACAACTACTATGTGGGCTATGTGAAGACGATACACTCTGTACTATTTAAAGGATTGTGTGTGAGTCAGAGAAAGAGTCACGGTGTATTAGAGCCTGCGTGTGTTGATATGTTCCTACCCTGGGCACTATCTGAGACAGCTGTTGGAGGTCCATCTGGTCCACCTCCTCTCCAGACAGAGACTGAGAGCCCTTGGTGTAGATTCCCAGACGGCCCGCTGAGGACACACAAGGACACACATACACACACGCACGGTCAGACATTGCATCCCCATTTCATCATATATTTTATGCAGAAACTTCTCTCAGAGGTTACAAGAGAGAGATTACAAGTTACAAGAAGGAGATTACAAGTTACAAGAGGGAGATTACAAAAGGGAGATTACAAGTTACAAGAGGGAGAAAGAGATGTAGATAGAGAGGAAAACAAAGTGGTCCTCACCTATGGACACAGCGGTCTCCTGGGAGTCTCCAGTGATCATCTTGATGGCCACTCCTGAGCTAATGAGAGTTCCCACAGCCTCTTTGACCCCTGACCTGGGCGGATCGATGATGCCCACCAGGCCCAGGAACGACAGGTTGCCCATCTCCGAACCCGACGCAAACGCCAGAACTGCGGCGGAAAACAAGACAGAAGATTACGTTGTTGTTACTTTAGCGAAAATAAGGCGTTTCTTGGAATCGTGCCAATGACACTGGCCACTTCCACCTCCAACCCCACTTTACCTCTGAGGCCTGAAGATCCCATGTAACTCTTCTGCTGCTGGTAGAGCTCCCTCTGCTGGTGGTTGAGAGGTAGTGTTGCACCTCTGCTGTGATAGTAGCTACAGAAGCGGATGACCTGCTCATAAGCCCCCTTCATGTAATACACACCTGGCTGGTCCTGAGGTAACAACACATCACCAAGGAGAGAAAACACCATGATACACTCATTGCACTGAACCTCATAGGACAACACTACTACAGATATAATGGTTATTTGCGTGTGTACATGTTACATAGAGGAGACAGTGCAGTGAATGTGGAAAGGCATAAGGATGTTGGTGCTCTGGGCTGACCTGCTGAGTGCGGTGGACACAGCGGACGGCCATCCACTTCTGTTCTGAACTGAAAGGGTTTTCCTCCAGACGTACATACTCCTGCTGCTGACCTTCTAGACCCATCTGCAGGAAACACACACACGTTGGTGACCGCCTTGTGTTCACCTTTGTGTGTGTGTGTGTGTGTGTGTGTGTGTGTGTGTGTGTGTGCCAGAGAGAGTGAGCGTGTGAATCTGCATGATGGTTTCTCCCTCTCTAGGGACTGGTTCGTTTTCTAGTCACATCTTCTCAGCCCAATTTAGCCGTGCATGACCCGTGGGAGTGTGTATTCTCGCTAGTGACACACAGTCATCGAACCGAGTCTGGAAGTGTCTCACACACACACACAACCATATGCAAACGTACACACACACACACGTCACAAGAGTTTCCGTCTCCAATTGCAATTACGACAGCGTTGTCATGTCACACAGTGTTACCAAGGCAGTCGCTCCCACGGGGCATGAGACTAGGTCCTGTCAGTCTACTGTTTGTCTATGATACTGTGTGTTAATAATCTGAAGGGTCTCACAGACACACATATAACCCCTGTGTGTTAATAATCTGAAGGGGTCTCACAGACACACATAACCCCTGTGTGTTAATAATCTGAAGGGTCTCACAGACACACATAACCCCTGTGTGTTAATAATCTGAAGGAGTCTCACAGACACACATACAGTGGGGAAAAAAAGTATTTAGTCAGCCACCAATTGTGCAAGTTCTCCCACTTAAAAAGATGAGAGAGGCCTGTAATTTTCATCATAGGTACACGTCAACTATGACAGACAAAATGAGAGAAAAAAAATCCAGAAAATCACATTGTAGGATTTTTCATGAATTTATTTGCAAATTATGGTAGAAAATAAGTATTTGGTCAATAACAAAAGTTTCTCAATACTTTGTTATATACCCTTTGTTGGCAATGACACAGGTCAAACGTTTTCTGTAAGTCTTCACAAGGTTTTCACACACTGTTGCTGGTATTTTGGCCCATTCCTCCATGCAGATCTCCTCTAGAGCAGTGATGTTTTGGGGCTGTCGCTGGGCAACACAGACTTTCAACTCCCCTCCAAAGATTTTCTATGGGGTTGAGATCTGGAGACTGGCTAGGCCACTCCAGGACCTTGAAATGCTTCTTACGAAGCCACTCCTTCGTTGCCCGGGCGGTGTGTTTGGGATCATTGTCATGCTGAAAGACCCAGCCACGTTTAATCTTCAATGCCCTTGCTGATGGAAGGAGGTTTTCACTCAAAATCTCACGATACATGGCCCCATTCATTCTTTTCTTTACACGGATCAGTCGTCCTGGTCCCTTTGCAGAAAAACAGCCCCAAAGCATGATGTTTCCACCCCATGCTTCACAGTAGGTATGGTGTTCTTTGGATGCAACTCAGCATTCTTTTCTCCAAACACGACGAGTTGAGTTTTTACCAAAAAGTTATATTTTGGTTTCATCTGACCATATGACATTCTCCCAATCCTCTTCTGGATCATCCAAATGCACTCTAGCAAACTTCAGACGGGCCTGGACATGTACTGGCTTAAGCAGGGGGACACGTCTTGCACTGCAGGATTTGAGTCCCTGGCGGCGTAGTGTGTTACTGATGGTAGGCTTTGTTACTTTGGTCCCAGCTCTCTGCAGGTCATTCACTAGGTCCCCCGTGTGGTTCTGGGATTTTTGCTCACCGTTCTTGTGATCATTTTGACCCCACTGGGTGAGATCTTGCGTGGAGCCCCAGATCGAGGGAGATTATCAGTGGTCTTGTATGTCTTCCATTTCCTAATAATTGCTCCCACAGTTGATTTCTTCAAACCAAGCTGCTTACCTATTGCATATTCAGTCTTCCCAGCCTGGTGCAGGTCTACAATTTTGTTTCTGGTGTCCTTTGACAGCTCTTTGGTCTTGGCCATAGTGGAGTTTGGAGTGTGACTGTTTGAGGTTGTGGACAGGTGTCTTTTATACTGATAACAAGTTCAAACAGGTGCCATTAATACAGGTAACGAGTGGAGGACAGAGGAGCCTCTTAAAGAAGAAGTTACAGGTCTGTGAGAGCCAGAAATCTTGCTTGTTTGTAGGTGACCAAATACTTATTTTCCACCATAACTTGCAAATAAATTCATTAAAAATCCTACAATGTGATTTTCTGGATTTTTTTTCCTCAATTTGTCTGTCATAGTTGACGTGTACCTATGATGAAAATTACAGGCCTCTCTCATCTTTTTAAGGGGGAGAACTTGCACAATTGGTGGCTGACTAAATACTTTTTTTCCCCACTGTATAACCCCTGTGTGTTAATAATCTGAAGGGGTCTCACAGACACATATGTAACCCCTGTGTGTTAATAATCTGAAGGGTCTCACAGACACACATAACCCCTGTGTGTTAATAATCTGAAGGAGTCTCACAGACACACATATAACCCCTGTGTGTTAATAATCTGAAGGGGTCTCACAGACACACATATAACCCCTGTGTGTTCTTATTGTTTTGTAGCCAGGGTGCTAACGCCGTCGGCTAGCAATGTAATGTGTATATACATGTATGTGTGTGTGTGTGCATGTGTGTGTGTGTGTACCTTCATGGCCAGGGCGATGAGGGCCCCCTCAGTGGGGCGTCCCATCAGGGTGTTGTTCCTGATGACCGCGTCGTTGCATATACAACCAGCCTATAAGATAGCAGAAGGACAAGAGGTTATGACATCACAGATGGTAGCCCAGATCCCTTTACCCATGCCATCGTAGAGGGACAGTTCACCACATTTTCTGTGCCTATCCTGCATTATCAAATTAGTGCAGATGAAGGAGAAGAAGTCACTTTAGACTATTGAGATTTACCCCAACGACCACATATCTGTCCCAGTTTCTCTCACCTCTACAATCTTGCTGACGGAGGTGTTGGAGAAGCCATGGATCTCCTCCCCATGCAGTAACACCTCCCCGGCTCCGTTGTAACCCACGCCCGTCACCTGGCAGAGAGGACAACATGGAGGTCACAGAAAAACAATGAAGATCAACAAACATCCCCCCAAACATTTTTGTGAGGTAAACCCTTATTTCACCAGGTAAATTGACTGTGAACACATTCTCATTTACAGTAATGACCTTGTCAGATGACAAAATAACAGTCCCTCAACTAGGCAGGAGGAAATAGCCTCACACACAGTGTACCTCAACATGTAGTCCATCGGCGGTGAACAAGTGAGTGACGGTCATCTCGTTCTTGGTCAGAGTCCCCGTCTTGTCTGAGCAGATGACATTGCAGCAGCCTGGATGATGGAGGAAGTGATGGGGTGAAGTTAAACTAGACAGACCCAGATACACACACACCAAACTGAGTCTTAAGGCAGAGCTCGGCTCATTTCACATCCACCAGACCCTACCAAGTGTCTCCACGATGGGCAGCTTCTTGATGATGGCCCTCTTCTTGACCATCCTCATCACACCCAGGGCCAAGGTGACCGTCACCACGATGGGTAGACCCTCAGGGATGGCTGCCACCGCCAGGCTGGGGTGAGAGGGGAGGGGTGGAAGAGAGAGGAGAAGAGCGCGGGAAAACCGCTAAGTCTTTACTTGAAGAGAGTACAGTGTACATTGGCATTCATACCAACTTCATTCACAACACCTCACTTCACCTTCCAGTAAGATGTGAGCAAAGAACACCTTCACAATAATGTAAATACAGGTTGAGCAAGGTTCTCTGCACACCCCAAGGTACTGACGGTGCAAGGGAAGTGATAAGGAATGATAAAATCTCTGAACTCACTGTTTTGCTAAATCAACACAATGACATAGCACCAATTGTGTGATTGCAATACATAGTGCTTTTTTACTTAAAAAATAACAAAATGCACTGACATGACAGGAAGTGTAACCTTAACCCTTATCTTACTGAGCTCACCCCCGTAACCAGGCACATGACAACAACCATAAAACCCCCATTATGCTCTGCTAACCTACTCAGATGTCACACTAAATTAATTAGTGTTATCAAAAAGATCCCTCACACAACCCTCACATGGCATTCTGCCCTGGGGAACACTAAACATACTGTTTTGTTAGATTAAACTTGATCCTGTTTATTAGTCTATGGTAGAGAATATGCCCACATATTGGGATATGTTGACAATGACAGAAACATTGTCAAGGGCAACACATCATTTATACAAAGCACTGTATTATTTGCATATATAGAATATACAAATTGAGGCTTACCTGACACCAATGGTGAACATGTCTAATAAGCGTTTCCCCTGGAGCCAACCAACCAGCATGATCACCCCTGAAACCCATGGCAACACTCATTTGTGGTGGTTAGCCATGTACTGGCTTGGAGCATTAACAGTATATAGACAGTATTAACTGGCTGGGGGCATTAACAGTATATAGACAGTATTAACTGTCTGGGAGCATTAACAGTATATAGACAGTATTAACTGGCTGGGATCATTAACAGTATATCGATAGTATTAACTGGCTGGGAGCATTAACAGTATATATACAGTATTAACTGGCTGGGAGCATTAACAGTATATATACAGTATTAACTGGCTGGGAGCATTAACAGTATATATACAGTATTAACTGGCTGGGATCATTAACAGTATATATACAGTATTAACTGGCTGGGAGCATTAACAGTATATCGATAGTATTAACTGGCTGGGAGCATTAACAGTATATATATACAGTATTAACTGGCTGGGAGCATTAACAGTATATATACAGTATTAACTGGCTGTAAGCATTAACAGTATATATACAGTATTAACTGGCTGGGAGCATTAACAGTATATATACAGTATTAACTGGCTGGGAGCATTAACTGTATATAGAGAGTATTAACTGGCTGGGAGCATTAACAGTATATATACAGTATTAACTGGCTGGGAGCATTAACTGTATATAGAGAGTATTAACTGGCTGTAAGCATTAACAGTATATATACAGTATTAACTGGCTGGGAGCATTAACAGTATATATACAGTATTAACTGGCTGGGAGCATTAACAGTATATATACAGTATTAACTGGCTGGGAGCATTAACTGTATATAGAGAGTATTAACTGGCTGGGAGCATTAACAGTATATATACAGTATTAACTGGCTGGGAGCATTAACTGTATATAGAGAGTATTAACTGGCTGTAAGCATTAACAGTATATATACAGTATTAACTGGCTGGGAGCATTAACAGTATATATACAGTATTAACTGGCTGGGAGCATTAACTGTATATAGAGAGTATTAACTGTCTGGGAGCATTAACAGTATATATACAGTATTAACTGGCTGGGAGCATTAACTGTATATAGAGAGTATTAACTGTCTGGGAGCATTAACAGTATATATACAGTATTAACTGGCTGGGAGCATTAACAGTATATATACAGTATTAACTGGCTGGGAGCATTAACTGTATATATACAGTATTAACTGGCTGGGAGCATTAACTGTATATAGACAGTATTAACTGGCTGGGAGCATTAACAGTATATATACAGTATTAACTGGCTGGGAGCATTAACAGTACATAGACAGTATTAACTGGCTGGGAGCATTAACAGTATATATACAGTATTAACTGGCTGGGAGCATTAACTGTATATAGACAGTATTAACTGGCTGGGAGCATTAACAGTATATATACAGTATTAACTGGCTGGGAGCATTAACAGTACATAGACAGTATTAACTGGCTGGGAGCATTAACAGTATATATACAGTATTAACTGGCTGGGAGCATTAACAGTATATATACAGTATTAACTGGCTGGGAGCATTAACTGTATATAGAGAGTATTAACTGGCTGGGAGCATTAACAGTACATAGACAGTATTAACTGGCTGGGAGCATTAACAGTATATATACAGTATTAACTGGCTGGGAGCATTAACTGTATATAGAGAGTATTAACTGGCTGGGAGCATTAACAGTACATAAACAGTATTAACTGGCTGGGAGCATTAACAGTATATATACAGTATTAACTGGCTGGGAGCATTAACAGTATATATACAGTATTAACTGGCTGGGAGCATTAACAGTATATATAAAGTATTAACTGGCTGGGAGCATTAACAGTACATATACAGTATTAACTGGCTGGGAGCATTAACAGTATATATACAGTATTAACTGGCTGGGAGCATTAACAGTATATATACAGTATTAACTGGCTGGGAGCATTAACTGTATATAGAGAGTATTAACTGTCTGGGAGCATTAACAGTACATAGACAGTATTAACTGGCTGGGAGCATTAACAGTATATATACAGTATTAACTGGCTGGGAGCATTAACTGTATATATACAGTATTAACTGGCTGGGAGCATTAACAGTATATATACAGTATTAACTGGCTGGGAGCATTAACAGTGTTAGGGTTCTCCCCAGGATTCTGTAACAAGGTGGTGCTGCTGAGTACTTTGTTTTTGAACACCTGTAACTGCCATTTCCTGCAATCTAGATTAAAAAAAAAAATCTTAAATGATAACAAATAAAGTAAAAAAAATAGATCATTATTTTAATTTTTTATGATTATATAGTGGCGCAGCCAGTCCAGAAGGTGTCGCAGCGCCCCTCCTACATTCTTTGGGAGAACTGGAGTATACTGAATATATAATATACCTGTATATACAGTATAAACTGTCTTGGAGCATACAGTATAAGTCTATAGAAAATGCCTCTAGGAGAGGTAAACAAGAAAATGCCTTTGGAAACATACCATATATAATACTGTATATGCCATTAAGCAGACTAAGTCACTTTTTATCCAAAGCGACTTAGTCCTGGCGTTGCAAGCGCCATGCTCTACTAACTGAGCCACACATGACCACGAGAACAAGTGCAAGTTCGAGAACAAAAAAATATAAATTACCTATGATTCCAAAGGAATAGAGCGAGAGCTGTTTTCCAAGCAGGTCCATGCTTTTCTGTAAAGGTGTTTTAGGGGCTTCCTCTGCTTGCATCATCTTAAAAACCTCTCCAAATTCAGAATTTTCTCCTGTTCCTATGACGATACCCTATAAAGACAAAAACAAAAAGGTTACACAATGATATAAGACGTTATAATCACAATCTGTAACTTTAATTTCCAGCAAGAAGTTCTGCTCCATCACTTATTGGTAAACTGTTGGGATGGATCATGGTGACATTGTGGTACCTTGGCTTTGCCACATCGCACCAGGGTTCCCATGAAGGACACATTGCTGCGGGAGGTGATGTCATTGTTGGTGGGCTGGTGGGACGTGCACTTGGAGCAGGGAGTGGTCTCTCCTGTCAGACTGGACTCATCCACTGATAGGTCAGTTGCCTGGGAGAGAGAGAGGGGTGAAAGGGTCGCTCACTATGGCCAGCCACAGCTAGTGAAGTCTTTATTACATCTAGGCACCTTCCAGATCTGTGTTTAAGTGGAAGGGTGACGACGACGGTATCTTTTTATAGCTTCTGAACGGGTGTGTGTGTATAATATACCTCAAAGAGTCGTAGATCAGCCGGGACTCTCTCCCCAACAGAGAGACAGACAGTGTCTCCAGGGACCAGCTCCCGAGCCAGCATGCGCTCCAGGTGTCCTTCCCTCACACTAGAGAGAGAGAGGGGGGGGGAGAGATCGAGAGAGAGAGAAACAGAGAGAGCGAGAGAGATATGGATAGAGAGAGAGTGTGTGTGAGCGACAGAGATTGTGTGAGAAGGAGAGCGAGAGAGCGCGAGAAGAGACAGAGAGAGAGGAGAGAGAGACAAAAGAGGGAATTGAAATTTCAAGCCAGGCTGTAATCAGGCAATGACCATCATAATGCTACAGTGTGCAAGCTATCCTACACTATGCTAGTTCCACCACCAGTATCCAAGGGCAACAGCTTGTAACAGCCTGGGGATATGGAAGAGAGTGTGTGTGTGTGTGTGAGTATTTTGAGGGGAGGGGGGGGACTTGTGTTTGAAGTGCAAATCTGGCCCTCTGGATCATATTTGAAGTGGAAATTACATAAATTTCTCCATGTCCCCTTTTCACTTGTTTCAGGCGGTACCAGTACTTTCTTTATCCCAGGACGTGTGCACTAAGTCTACGGGAGTGACGTTGGTCCTAAGCTGCTTCCACTGTGTTAGAATGTCATTCCATATGTAGATACAATTAGTGATGGGTGAGTAAGAAAAACATAACAGAGCATTGGAGCTGAGAGAGGCAGTTCTCACCAGTGGCATTCTGGAGGCACAAGTTTTCCCAGCTCTTCAAGGGACTTCTCGGAGCGGTATTCCTACAGAGAAACAGAGAGCAGGGCTGAAACAACTCTCTATGAATGTCTTTGATCAGTTTTCATGCCCCTCATAAATGATGGAACAGCCATGCATTTCCAATGTTCTCTCTACGGAGACGAGCCACACACACACACACACACACACACACACAGCCGTCTGTTCTGTTCCACTGTGATCTATTAGGCAACTGGCTTAGTATTCTGAGAATACACCATGACATCTGCAGAGAAACACACTGACTGACTCCCTGTGAAAACTAACACAGTCCACAGTGAAGGCAAATAAAGAGGTCTTACCTGGACAAAGGCAACTGTAACCACTATTATAATGGCCTGTCAAGGAGGGGGGGAGGGGGAGAGAGAGAGAAGGATAATAGGTTAGTGCTTAACTCTCCATTCTCTGTAGTACCCAGTCTAATCCGTTGTCACCGACACATTTCTGGAGCACCTTACCACTGTGATGCTGATGGCATCATCAAACTGGTGCATTAGCACACTGATGACAGCAGAGGCCAGTAGCAACATGATGAGAGGATCCTTAAACTGGAGAGAGAGTGAGAGAGACAGAGAGAAAGCCATCATTGAGCTGTTGCACTGCACGATCAATACCAAATGTTCCACATCTGATGTGATGGGTAGTGACTTGTGTGAGTGAGTGAGACTATATAGAACCGAGTCAGAATAAGGGACTCTGTACAGAGAGAGTCGGAAGCCCATTAATTTGTCATACAGGTCCCGGAAGCACCTGGAACGTTTTCTGTCACACACATACAGTCTACTGTATCTCAATGACACAGTAATACTTTCAGTGACACGGCAAACCTCCAACACAGTAGCTACACAGTCAGAGACATCTGCACTCGGCTCCACAGCCATGACTACATCTCCTCTACATGTGAAACCTTGCTGGCAGACAGAGAGAGAGTAATGGCTGAATGTAGCCTGGTTCCTCTCTGGCAGACAGAGAGAGAGTAATGGCTGAATGTAGCCTGGTTCCTCTCTGGCAGACAGAGAGAGAGAGTAATGGCTGAATGTAGCCTGGTTCCTCTCTAGGTTTCTTCCTAGGTTCCTGCCGTTCTATGGAGTTTTTCCTAGCCACCGTGCTTCTACATCTGCATTGCTTGCTCTTTGGGGTTTTAGGCTGATTTAGAGTAGAGGGGAGACTCACTAAATCTATAAATCACCTTGCATCATAAATAACTACTCAATATTATTTGTAGATCAGTCAGTCATTTACATTTACATTTACGTCATTTAGCAGACGCTCTTATCCAGAGCGACTTACAAATTGGTGCATTGCTTATAGCCAGTGGGACAACCACTTTACAATGTTTTTTTGTTTTTCTTTCTTTCTTTGGGGTGGGGTAAGGGGGGGGTAGAAGGATTACTTTATCCTATCCCAGGTATTCCTTAAAGAGGTGGGGTTTCAAGTGTCTCCGGAAGGTGGTGAGTGACTCCGCTGTCCTGGCGTCGTGAGGGAGCTTGTTCCACCATTGGGGTGCCAGAGCAACGAACAGTTTTGACTGGGCTGAGTGGGAACTGTGCTTCCGCAGAGGTAGGGGGGCCAGCAGGACAGAGGTGGATGAACGCAATGCCCTCGTTTGGGTGTAGGGACTGATCAGAGCCTGAAGGTACGGAGGTGCCGTTCCCCTCACAGCTCCGTAGGCAAGCACCATGGTCTTGTAGCAGATGCGAGCTTCAACTGGAAGCCAGTGGAGTGTGCGGAGGAGCGGAGTGACGTGAGAGAGCTTGGGAAGGTTGAACACCAGACGGGCTGCGGCATTCTGGATGAGTTGTAGGGGTTTAATGGCACATGCAGGGAGCCCAGCCAACAGCGAGTTGCAGTAATCCAGACGGGAGATGACAAGTGCCTGGATTAGGACCTGTGCCGCTTCCTGTGTAAGGCAGGGTCGTACTCTCCGAATGTTGTAGAGCATGAACCTACAGGATCGGGTCACCGCCTTGATGTTAGCGGAGAACGACAGGGTGTTGTCCAGGGTCACGCCAAGGCTCTTTGCACTCTGGGAGGAGGACACAACGGAGTTGTCAACCGTGATGGCAAGATCATGGAACGGGCAGTCCTTCCCCGGGAGGAAGAGCAGCTCCGTCTTGCCGAGGTTCAGCTTGAGTATCGGTCACAATTTACCCATTATACATCATGGTTTGATGCTCTCAAACACGGCCACTGACTGCACAGTGGGAGAACAGGCCCAATCTGTCATGTCTGGGCAAGCCACTAATTAGCCAGCCAATGGCCCTGTGTTGCTGTCGCTTCCTTTGACAGGATAATTGAGGTGGCGTGGGGAGCGGACAAAGCACTGAGTCTACAGTAATTAGTGTGTTCAATACTTACATAGCGGTTAGAAATCAGGTACGAGTGACATTAGTGTTTGATTAAAGGCCTCCAGAGTCCTGATTTCCTGGTTACTTCTGACAGGAACAGGAGCCTGCTATAGGCCAATTACCTTCATAAACCTGACATCACACTCTGGGATTTTTGAGGTGCAAATAATCACGCTGTCTCTCCTGTACACACAGTTACCTCTGTAGTCAGTAGGGCTGCCTGTAGTCTACTAGCATATGGAATTCAACTGTTCTATGGTTACTTGTCTGTTTTGCCTTGCACTTCAATTAACACAAGGACATCACAGTCCTTGACTATGTATGCGCTTCCACCCAGGCACCCACTGTTGGCCTCTCAGAGGGATGGATTCAACACCACTATGTACCCACTGTTGGCCTCTCAGAGGGATGGATTCAACACCACTATGTACCCACTGTTGGCCTCTCAGAGGGATGGATTCAACACCACTATGTACCCACTGTTGGCCTCTCAGAGGGATGGATTCAACACCACTATGTACCCATTGTTGGCCTCTCAGAGGGATGGATTCAACACCACTATGTACCCACTGTTGGCCTCTCAGAGGGATGGATTCAACACCAACATGTACCCACTGCTGGTCTCTCTAAGTGATGGATTCAACACCAATATGTACAGTGCTTTTAGAGCGCAGTCTGATAACAGTGATCAATGACTCTTCACGCCACCATTTTATCCTCTGGGATGCTAAAACAGATGAAAATCTGCAGCGGCAACGAGGTGCAGCGACGGGGGAGATTATGATGATGCCAAACTAATGCCTTGTGCTGCTTTCTCACTTTGCTGCTAAAAATACTGGTGAGAAGATTACACACACACACACACACACACACACACAATATTATTTCTCTCTAATGCTGGAGGGCCTTGTCGGTGCGTGGCAGCCCTGTTTGATGCTACAGGCCAGCTCACTGAGGCATGGAGCTGAGCTGATGGTGGGATCCTCCAGGAGACTGGGAGAGATGGAGCTGAGCTGATGGTGGGATCCTCCAGGAGACAGGGAGAGATGGAGCTGAGCTGATGGTGGGATCCTCCAGGAGACAGGGAGAGATGGAGCTGAGCTGATGGTGGGATCCTCCAGGAGACAGGGAGAGTATCACGTCGCTGCTCTGTTCAGTACAGACAACCTGCCTGACTGGCACAGCCCAAACTAGTGACAGATTAATGACCCGAATACTTGTAGCGCTTCACTCAATTTGTGTGTGTGTGTGGCAATGCTGCTTCTGACAGATTTCACGCACACACAAACAAACTAGCTAGTTAGACTGGACCATCTCTGGTAGTTCAGTAACTCAGTAAGGGCGCATCAGGCCTCAAGCCATTACACCAAGGATTAATCTGATCTGACAACACTGAGAGGAGCCAGGGGAGTAGGGGAGTAGGGGAGTAAGGGAGTAAGGGAGTAGGGAGGGGAATAGGGGAATATGGGAGTAGGGGAATATGGGAGTAGGGGAAATGGGGAGTAGTACTCTCCCAATTCAGACGATAGGGAAGGATGAATACGATAGTGGTGAACGAATACCGTGATTAATATTCTAGATCATTTAAAAAAATCTAATCTTGAGTACTGTCCTGCCTTTCCATGGACGTTGACCCTGTCACCTAGGGGAGTTAGGTTTGGGTCTTAAGCGTTCTGGGACAAATGGCTTTGAGAAAATACCATAAAATATGGAATGGAGAAATTGGAAAATGGTGTTACTGATAGAACAGCCTCTGATCTGGTTCAATCTGGCTAGATCTAAAGTGCCTCTGTAATTATGATTAGTACTTAAAAAAAAAAAAAAAGATTTCCCCCTTGCAATTTCAACAAACCAAACCTCCAAAGTACAGCAATGGCTCATGGCGTAATTACGTATTTTTTGATAAGTTTCCATGGCAACAGGAGGCTGCATCTCATGTCAACCACGTGATGAGTAAGTGGCTGATCTTTCTTCTTTTTTGGCACAACAGCAGGGTATCAAAGGGGGTGAAACAAAGAAAGAAGAGAGAGAGAGAGGGGGGGTGAGAGGGGAGAGAGAGAGTGGGGGGGAAGAGAGTAGGGGCAAGAGAGAGAGTAGGGGCGAGAGAGAGAGAGAGAGAAAGGGAGAGGGGGGAGAGAGAGACAGGGAGGGAGAGAGAGAGAAAGGGGGGAGAGCGAGAGTGAGCACGGGGAGAGCGAGAGCGAGGAGAGCGAGCGCGGGGAGAGCGAGAGCGAGCGCGGGGAGAGCGAGAGCGAGCGCGGGGAGAGCGAGAGCGAGCGGGGAGAGCGAGCGCGGGGAGAGAGAGGAGAGCGAGCGCGGGGAGAGAGAAAGGGGGGAAGAGATAGCGCGGGGAGAGCGAGTGCGGGGAGAGAGAGCGAGCGCGGGGAGAGAGAGCGAGCGCGGGGAGAGAGAGCGAGCGCGGGGAGAGAGAGCGAGAGCGGGAGAGAGAGAGAAGGAGCGAGCGCGGGGAGAGAGAGAGCGAGCGAGCGCGGGGATAGAGAGAGCGCGGGGAGAGAGAGAGAGCGCGGAGAGAGCGAGAGCGGGGAGAGAGAGCGAGCGAGCGCGGGGAGAGAAAGCGAGCGAACGCGGGGAGAGAGAGAGCGAACGCGGGGAGAGAGAGAGCGAACGCGGAGAGAGAGAGCGAGCGCGGGAGAGAGAGAGCGAGCGCTGGGAGAGAGAGAGCGAGCGCGGGAGAGAGAGAGCGAGCGCGGGAGAGAGAGAGCGAGCGCGGGAGAGAGAGAGAGCGAGCGCGGGAGAGAGAGAGCGAGCGCGGGAGAGAGAGCGAGCGAGCGCGGGAAAGAGAGAGAGAGCGAGCGAGCGCGGGAGAGAGCGAGCGAGCTGGGAGCGAGCAACGCGGGAGAGAGCGAGCGAGCGCGGGAGAGAGCGAGCGAGCGCGGGAGAGAGCGAGCGAGCGCGGGAGAGCGAGCGAGCGACGGAGAGAGCGCGGGAGAGCGAGTGCGGGAGAGAGAGCGAGCGCTGGGAGAGAGAGCGAGCCCGGGGAGAGAGAGCGAGCGCGGGGAGAGAGAGCGAGCGCGGGGAGAGAGAGCGAGCGCGGGGAGAGAGAGCGAGCGCGGGGAGAGAGAGAGAGCGCGGAGAGAGAGAGCGAGAGCGGGGAGAGAGAGAGAGCGAGCGAGCGCGGGGAGAGAGAGCGAGCGAGCGCGGGGAGAGCGAGCGAGCGCGGGGAGAGAGAGAGCGCGGGGAGAGAGAGAGAGCGCGGGGAGAGAGAGAGAGCGGAGAGAGAGAGAGCGGGAGAGAGAGCGAGCGAGCGCGGGGAGAGAAAGCGAGCGAGCGCGGGGAGAGAAAGCGAGCGAGCGCGGGGAGAGAAAGCGAGCGAGCGCGGGGAGAAAGAGAGCGAACGCGGGGAGAGAGAGAGCGAGCGCGGGGAGAGAGAGAGCGAGCGCGGGGAGAGAGAGAGCGAGCGCGGGGAGAGAGAGAGCGAGCGCGGGGAGAGAGAGAGCGAGCGAGCGCGGGAGAGAGAGAGCGAGCGAGCGCGGAGAGAGAGCGAGCGAGCTGGGAGAGAGCGAGCGAGCGCTGGAGAGAGCGAGCGAGCGCGGGAGAGAGCGAGCGAGCGGGGAGAGAGCGAGCGAGCGCGGGAGAGAGCGAGCGAGCGCGGGAGAGAGCGAGCGAGCGGGGAGAGAGCGAGCGAGCGGGGAGAGAGCGAGCGAGCGCGGGGAGAGAGCGAGCGAGCGAGCGGGAGAGAGCTGAGCGAGCCGGGAGAGAGCGAGCGAGCGCTGGGAGAGAGCGAGCGAGCGCGGGGAGAGAGCGAGCGAGCGCGGGGAGAGAGCGAGCGAGCGCGGGGAGAGAGCGAGCGAGCGCGGGGAGAGAGAGAGCGAGCGCGGGGAGAGAGAGAGCGAGCGCGGGGAGAGAGAGAGCGAGCGCGGGGAGAGAGAGAGCGAGCGCGGGGACTGTATATATATTTTCTGTTGTATTTCTGACTTTATGTTTTTTTTTACCCCATATGTAACTCTGTGTTGTTTTTGTTGCACTACTTTGCTTTGTCTTGGCCAGGTCGCAGTTGTAAATGAGAACCTGTTCTCAACTGGCTTACCTGGTTAAATAAAGGTGAAATAAAATAAATTAAAAAAGAGAGCGAGCGCGGGGAGAGAGAGAGCGAGCGCGGGGAGAGAGAGAGCGAGCGCGGGGAGAGAGAGAGCGAGCGCGGGGAGAGAGAGAGCGAGCGCGGGGAGAGAGAGAGAGCGAGCGCGGGGCGAGAGAGAGCGAGCGCGGGCGAGAGAGAGCGAGCGCGGGGCGAGAGAGAGCGAGCGCGGGGAGAGAGAGAGCGAGCGCGGGAGAGAGAGAGCGAGCGCGGGGAGAGAGAGCGAGCACGGGGAGAGAGCGACGAGCGCGGGAGAGAGAGAGCGAGCGCGGGGAGAGAGCGCGAGCGCAGCGGGAGAGAGAGAGCGAGCGCGGAGAGAGAGAGCGAGCGCGGGGAGAGAGAGAGAGAGCACAGGGGGGAGAGAGAGCACAGGGGGAGAGAGAGCACAGGGGGAGAGAGAGCACAGTGGGGAGAGAGAGCACAGTGGGGGGAGAGAGCGCGGGGGAGAGAGAGTGAGCGGGGGGAGAGAGAGTGAGCGCGGGGAGAGAGAGAGCGAGCGCGGGAGAGGGGGGAGAGAGAGCGAGCGCGGGGAGAGAGAGAGCGAGCGCGGGGAGAGAGAGAGCGAGCGCGGAGAGAGAGAGAGCGCGGGAGAGAGAGAGAGCGCGGAGAGAGAGAGAGCGGGGAGAGAGAGCGAGCGAGCGCGGGGAGAGAAAGCGAGCGAGCGCGGGAGAGAAAGCGAGCGAGCGGGAGAGAAAGCGAGCGAAGCGGGAGAAAGAGAGCGAACGCGGGAGAGAGAGAGCGAGCGCGGGAGAGAGAGAGCGAGCGCGGAGAGAGAGAGCGAGCGCGGGGAGAGAGAGAGCGAGCGCGGGGAGAGAGAGAGCGAGCGAGCGGGGAGAGAGAGAGCGAGCGAGCGCGGGGAGAGAGAGCGAGCGAGCGGGGAGAGAGAGAGCGAGCGAGCGGGGAGAGAGAGCGAGCGAGCGCGGGGAGAGAGCGAGCGAGCGCGGGAGAGAGCGAGCGAGCGGGGAGAGAGCGAGCGAGCGCGGGGAGAGAGCGAGCGAGCGGGAGAGAGCGAGCGAGCGCGGGAGAGAGCGAGCGAGCGCGGGGAGAGAGCGAGCGAGCGCGGGGAGAGAGCGAGCGAGCGCGGGGAGAGAGCGAGCGAGCGCGGGGAGAGAGCGAGCGAGCGCGGGGAGAGAGCGAGCGAGCGCGGGGAGAGAGCGAGCGAGCGCGGAGAGAGAGCGAGCGAGCGTGGGAGAGAGAGAGCGAGCTGGGAGAGAGAGAGCGAGCGCGGGGAGAGAGAGAGCGAGCGCGGGGAGAGAGAGAGCGAGCGCGGGGACTGTATATATATTTTCTGTTGTATTTCTGACTTTATGTTTTTTTTTACCCCATATGTAACTCTGTGTTGTTTTTGTTGCACTACTTTGCTTTGTCTTGGCCAGGTCGCAGTTGTAAATGAGAACCTGTTCTCAACTGGCTTACCTGGTTAAATAAAGGTGAAATAAAATAAATTAAAAAAGAGAGCGAGCGGGGAGAGAGAGAGCGAGCCGGGAGAGAGAGAGCGAGCGCGGGAGAGAGAGAGCGAGCGCTGGGGAGAGAGAGCGAGCGCTGGAGAGAGAGAGCGAGCCGGGAGAGAGAGAGAGCGAGCGGGGCGAGAGAGAGCGAGCGCGGCGAGAGAGAGCGAGCGCGGGGCGAGAGAGAGCGAGCGCGGGGAGAGAGAGAGCGAGCGCGGGGAGAGAGAGAGCGAGCGCGGGGAGAGAGAGCGAGCACGGGGAGAGAGCGAGCGAGCGCGGGGAGAGAGAGAGCGAGCGCGGGGAGAGAGCGAGCGAGCGCGGGGAGAGAGAGAGCGAGCGCGGGGAGAGAGAGAGCGAGCGCGGGAGAGAGAGAGAGAGCACAGGGGGGAGAGAGAGCACAGGGGGGAGAGAGAGCACAGGGGGGAGAGAGAGCACAGGGGGAGAGAGAGCACAGTGGGGGAGAGAGAGCACAGTGGGGGGAGAGAGCGCGGGGGGAGAGAGAGCGAACGCGGGGAGAGAGAGTGAGCGCGGGAGAGAGAGAGCGAGCGCGGGAGAGGGGGAAGAGAGAGCGAGCGCGGGAGAGAGAGAGCGAGCGCGGGGAGAGAGAGAGCGAGCGCGGGGAGAGAGAGAGCGAGCGCGGGGAGAGAGAGAGCGAGCGCGGGAGAGAGAGAGCGGCGGAGAGAGAGAGCGAGCGGGAGAGAGAGAGCGAGCGCGGGAGAGAGAGAGCGAGCGCGGGAGAGAGAGAGCGAGCGCGGGGGAGAGAGAGAGCGAGCGCAGGGGGAGAGAGAGCGCAGGGGGGAGAGAGAGCGCAGGGGGAGAGAGAGCGCAGGGGGGAGAGAGAGCGCAGGGGGAGAGAGAGCGCAGGGGGGAGAGAGAGCGCAGGGGGAGAGAGAGCGCAGGGGGGAGAGAGAGCGCAGGGGAGAGAGAGCGCAGGGGGGAGAGAGAGCGCAGGGGGGAGAGAGAGCGCAGGGGGGAGAGAGAGCGCGGGGGAGAGAGAGCGCGGGGGGGAGAGAGCGCGGGGGAGAAAGAGCGCGGGGGGAGAGAGAGCGCGGGGGGGGGGCAGCATCCCTCATTCTCTCCATCTCTCTCTGTGTGACGGACAGAAACGGCCTCTCAGGGTGGCAGCTCTATATTTATCTGACCGCTCATCACTTTGCTTCTGGCCACGGAAGACAGAAACCAGGCAGAGCGGCCCAGATTTTTACTCCTCTCCCTCCCTCCTACCCCAGAGGACACTGGGAGCTTTTGTCCTTGCTGAAGAAGCCAAGAGCGAACCAAGAGCGGGGCGGAGGGAGGACAGCAGGTGATCTGTGATATTTCACATGTACTAAACACTACAGCATGTAGGGAGCTGCTTCTGAAACCTGAAGCCCTACTGCAGCATTGACTTCAGCACTCGCTGGAAATGTCTAGTGGTGGGATGCTGTGCTAGAACTCCAGCATCAAAGCCAGAATGCATCAAGTGTGAGGGTGTTCCCCTTTTTGCTTATTTAGTCTTCATACACATTTACTACAACGCCATAAAAATGTTATGAATTTCAGGTTTTGGTAGCTTCCCTTCACTCTCCAGGGAGTTGTAGTTTTTCTGCTTGACGTCTATCCGCCACTCACCTGGGAGATGTACTTCTTCCAGAGAGGCTCCTCCTCATTGATGTCGAACTCATTCCAGCCATGGTAGGCACGGCGACGGGTGACCTCACTGTGGGTCAGGCCGTACTGCAGGTCAGCCTGAGGGAAGGAGCATGGTTACCAACAACAACGGTGTCAGGTGACTAGCGTGTGATCATGAGATGAGGGGCTCACCCTTTAATGTGCTTGAGGGGCGTTATTTGACACCAAGTTCACAGTGATGCTGACTAGGTCTAACTCGTGTCACCTAGCCATCTTAAGATGAATGCACTGACTAAGTCGTCTGGATAAGAGCATTTGTTAAATGACTCAAATGTCTATGCACTAATAGTAATGGAATACAATGTACTAAGTTCTACATTTTTCACTGTGCCATACATACCTGCAGGACACACGTTACTTCATTCACTGGTAGTTCGCTGGCTTTTTTTGAAGTTAGTACTGGAACCATGGTCTCATCTTCACACTGGGGTTGTCTCTCGGAAAGCTGCAACAAACAGACAGACACACAATAACATAATGAAGATCAATAAATATTCATTATCCTTGTATATAGCCCCGTTATTGTTATTGTTTTTGTCTTACTATTTTTCCTTTAGTTTATTTAGCAAATTTGTCTTACTTTCTAAAAACTCTACTAGTTAAGGGCTGGTAAGTAGCATTTCACTGTAAGGTCTACTACACCTGTTGTATTCTGCGCATGTGAAATTTTCTGGGGGGGATTTGATTTAATGGAATCAAAAATGTAATCCCTTGCATATATAGTGTAGTCCAGACAGCTTGATGCTACAACAACGCCCACAGAGATTAGATGGTACCCCTTCTCATCATGCCATAGCCTTTGCTATACCATAGCTTTAAGATTAAGGCTGCACTTAGCTCCACTATGCTAATGCTAGTTCGGCCATTAGGCCAGATGTCCGCCAGTCAGCCAAACAATATCACTCACACAGAGGTCAGGCATATCAGGACTTAGTCACAAACAACACGCTTCATGGGGGTCGCTTGCTAAGGCTTTTTTGTGATTGTTTTTTTCAAAAGACCAAAAAAGCATGCTGGGGAAAAAAATAGTACTTCATAGCAATGTACAGTTGAAGTCGGAAGTTTACATACACCTTAGCCAAATACATTTAAATTCAGTTTTTCACAATTCCTGACATTTAATCCTAGTAAAAATTCCCTGTCTTAGGTCAGTTAGGATCACCACTTTATTTTAAGAATGTGAAATGTCAGAATAATAGTAGAGAGAATGATTTATTTAAGCTTTTATTACTTTCATCACATTCCCAGTGGGTCAGAAGTTTACATACACTCAATTGGTATTTGGTGGCATTGCTTTTAAATTGTTTAACTTGGGTCAAACGTTTTGGGTAGCCTTCCACAAGCTTCCCACAATAAGTTGGGTGAATTTTGGCCCATTCCTCCAGACAGAGCTGGTGTAACTGAGTCAGGTTTGTAGGCCTCCTTGCTCGCACACGCTTTTTCAGTTCTGCCCACACATTTTCTATAGGATTGAGGTCAGGGCTTTGTGATGGCCACTCCAATACCTCGACTTTGTTGTCCTTAAGCCATTTTGCCACAACTTTGGAAGTATGCTTAGGGTCATTGTCTATTTGGAAGACCCATTTGCGACCAAGCTTTAACTTCCTGACTGATGTCTTGAGATGTTGCTTCAATACAGTGGGGAAAAAAATATTTAGTCAGCCACCAATTGTGCAAGTTCTCCCACTTAAAAAGATGAGAGAGGCCTGTAATTTTCATCATAGGTACACGTCAACTATGACAGACAAATTGAGAGAGAAAAAAATCCAGAAAATCACATTGTAGGATTTTTAATGAATTTATTTGCAAATTATGGTGGAAAATAAGTATTTGGTCACCTACAAACAAGCAAGATTTCTGGCTCTCACAGACCTGTAACTTCTTCTTTAAGAGGCTCCTCTGTCCTCCACTCGTTACCTGTATTAATGGCACCTGTTTGAACTTGTTATCAGTATAAAAGACACCTGTCCACAACCTCAAACAGTCACACTCCAAACTCCACTATGGCCAAGACCAAAGAGCTGTCAAAGGACACCAGAAACAAAATTGTAGACCTGCACCAGGCTGGGAAGACTGAATCTGCAATAGGTAAGCAGCTTGGTTTGATGAAATCAACTGTGGGAGCAATTATTAGGAAATGGAAGACATACAAGACCACTGATAATCTCCCTCGATCTGGGGCTCCACGCAAGATCTCACCCCGTGGGGGTCAAAATGATCACAAGAACGGTGAGCAAAAATCCCAGAACCACACGGGGGGACCTAGTGAATGACCTGCAGAGAGCTGGGACCAAAGTAACAAAGCCTACCATCAGTAACACACTACGCCGCCAGGGACTCAAATCCTGCAGTGCCAGACGTGTCCCCCTGCTTAAGCCAGTACATGTCCAGGCCCGTCTGAAGTTTGCTAGAGTGCATTTGGATGATCCAGAAGAGGATTGGGAGAATGTCATATGGTCAGATGGTAAAAACTCAACTCGTCGTGTTTGGAGGACAAAGAATGCTGAGTTGCATCCAAAGAACACCATACCTACTGTGAAGCATGGGGGTGGAAACATCATGCTTTGGGGCTGTTTTTCTGCAAAGGGACCAGGACGACTGATCCGTGTAAAGGAAAGAATGAATGGGGCCATGTATCGTGAGATTTTGAGTGAAAACCTCCTTCCATCAGCAAGGGCATTGAAGATGAAACGTGGCTGGGTCTTTCAGCATGACAATGATCCCAAACACACCGCCCGGGCAACGAAGGAGTGGCTTCGTAAGAACCATTTCAAGGTCCTGGAGTGGCCTAGCCAGTCTCCAGATCTCAACCCCATAGAAAATCTTTGGAGGGAGTTGAAAGTCTGTGTTGCCCAGCGACAGCCCCAAAACATCACTGCTCTAGAGGAGATCTGCATGGAGGAATGGGCCAAAATACCAGCAACAGTGTGTGAAAACCTTGTGAAGACTTACAGAAAACGTTTGACCTGTGTCATTGCCAACAAAGGGTATATAACAAAGTATTGAGAAACTTTTGTTATTGACCAAATACTTATTTTCCACCATAATTTGCAAATAAATTCATAAAAAAATCCTACAATGTGATTTTCTGGATTTTTTCTTCTCATTTTGTCTGTCATAGTTGACGTGTACCTATGATGAAAATTACAGGCCTCTCTCATCTTTTTAAGTGCGAGAACTTGCACAATTGGTGGCTGACTAAATACTTTTTTCCCCCACTGTATATCCACATAATTTTCCTTCCTCATGATGCCATCTATTTTGTGAAGTGCACCAGTCCCTCCTGCAGCAAAGCAACCCCACAGCATGATGCTGCCACCCCCGTGCTTCACAGTTGGGATGGTGTTCTTCGGCTTGCAAGCGACCCCCTTTTTCCTCCAAACATAACGATGGTCATTATGGCCAAACAGTTCTATTTTTGTTTCATCAGACCAGAGGACATTTCTCCAAAAAGTAAGATCTTTTTCCCCATGTGCAGTTGCAAACCGTAGTCTGGCTTTTTTATGGCGGTTTTGGAGCAGTGGCTTCTTCCTTGCTGAGCGGCCTTTCAGGTTATATCGATTTAGGACTCGTTTTACTGTGGATATAGATAATTTTGTACCTGTTTCCTCAAGCATCTTCACAAGGTCCTTTGCTGTTGTTCTGGGATTGATTTGCACTTTTCGCACCAAAGTACGTTCATCTCTAGGAGACAGAACGTGTCTCCTTCCTGAGCGGTATGACGGCTGCGTGGTCCCATGGTGTTTATACTTGCGTACTATTGTTTGTACAGATGAACGTGGTACCTTCAGGCATTTGAAAATTGCTCCCAAGGATGAACCAGACTTGTGGAGGTCTACAAATCTTTTTCTGAGGTCTTGGCTGATTTCTTTTGATTTTCCCATGATGTCAAGCAAAGAGGCACTGAGTTTGAAGGTAGGCCTTGAGATACATCTACAGGTACACCTCCAATTGACTCAAATGATGTCAATTAGCCTATCAGAAGCTTCTAAAGCCATGACATCATTTTCTGGAATTTCCCAAGTTGTTTAAAGGCACAGTCAACATAGTGTATGTAAACTTCTGACCCACTGGAATTGTGATACAGTGAATTATAAGTGAAATAATCTGTCTGTAAACAATTGTTGGAAAAATTACTTGTGTCATGCACAAAGTAGATGTCCTAACCGACTTGCCAAAACTATAGTTTGTTAACAAGAAATTTGTGGAGTGGTTGAAAAACAAGTTTTAATGACTCCAACCTAAGTGTATGTAAACTTCTGACTTCAACTGTACCATGTGCCAACTGGTTGCAATTCAGAGCTTTACACGGACATACAGTATGTCATCTAAGATAAATGATGAGAAATTGAACCAGAAGATACACACAAAAATCTGCAAGCTGGACCTACAAGTTATCTAATCCAACAACTGAGGTCTAGCAAAAGGCAGTCTGCTGTGCTCCCTCTGCCAAGAGTCAACACCTGCCCTCCTCGTCAAACAAACCATCTCACTCTGTTACCGTAGAGAGGACTGCAGGCAGGCGATGACACAGTAATCGTATGACAGGCAGGAGTGAGTGAGTGAGTGAGTGAGTGAGTGAGTGAGTGAGTGAGTGAGTGAGTGAGTGAGTGAGTGAGTGAGTGAGTGAGTGAGTGAGTGAGTGAGTGAGTGAGTGAGTGAGTGAGTGAGTGAGTGAGTGAGTGAGTGAGTGAGTGAGTGAGTGAGTGAGTGAGTGAGTGAGTCTCTCTCTCTCTCTCTCTCTCTCTCTCTCTCTCTCTCTCTCTCTCTCTCTCTCTCTCTCTCTCTCTCTCTCTCTCTCTCTCTCTCTCTCTCTCTCTCTCTCTCTCTCTCTCTCTCTCTCTCTCTCTCTAGTTCTGCCCCTGCATGGCAGTTAACCCACTGTTCCCCAGGCACCGAAGACGTGGATGTCGATTAAGGCAGCCCCCCGCACCTCTCTGATTCAGAGGGGTTGGGTTAAATGCGGAAGACACATTTCAGTTGAATGCATTCAGTTGTACAACTGACTAGGTTTTCCCCTTTCCCTCTCCAATAGTGCTGAGTGATGTTTTTTAAACAACTCATTGACCGTGCGATGTAGTAGGGAGTTGTAGTTTCCAACAGGCCAATATTCTACATAGTTCAGCGCATAAAACGTGGTAATTAACTACAATGACCATAATCCATTGAGCATATTCTTGTCCGGTCTGTGTTTCTTTTACGCCTGCTACAGAAGAGAGAAGAATGCACTATCGTGAGGGGATATAAAGGGCAGCTGTTGCTTCGAGAGGTATCTCTACCTGAAATTACATGACCTAAGTGATTGATAGTTGATATTCAGCAGTCATAAAAGTATACCTTATTTACTTTGAAGAACTACAAAATAGTGATTTTGTGAGACAGCATAGGCAGCAGTTCTATAGAGATGAGATGACTTGGTATGAAATAATAAAGTCATCAAATAAAACAAATGTAATATACACAACTTAAATATTTTATTAAAGTAAAGTAATATGAATATATGATGGTTAATAAGTGATAAGCAGTAATGGGCAGTCACTACCATCATGGGACTTGTATTAATTGTTTTATTCTGTGTTGTTACAGCATTCAACCCACATAATGCATAGTGCAGGTAATGTTTTTTTTTTTTATCGAACCGAAATCGAACAAACCTCAAAAAGCACTAATAGCTCAGCACTACTCCCCAACCCTGTTCTTGGAGAGCTACCGTCCTGTAGGTTTTCACTCCAAACCTAATCTAGCGCACCTGATTCTAATAATTAACTGCTTGATAAGCTGAATCTGGTTAGTTACAACTGGGGTTGGAGCGAAAACCTACAGGAGGAGAGATCTCCAGGAACAGGGTTGGAGAGCCATGGTCTAGATGTAATGCTGTGCTTCAGGCGTTGCTGGGGGCCTATCCTATGAGGACAATCTGAAGAAGTGCAAGGTGTGCTATGCTTCAACCATGCCCTTTTAACCTTAACCCCTACAAGATAGAAGAAAAAAAAAAAGAGGACAAGTTCTCCAGCACACCTTTTCTAGTGGCGACTAGCGAGCCAATCCATTCTCTCGGTTTCACTGACAGAATGGGATCCTCTAACATTCTGAGAGGGGTAGGGAGAAAGCCAAAGGGAGAGGCAGAGGGAAAGAGGGGTGGGGGATTTGTTCATAACCTGGATTTGTCCTCTGGTTGACTATTCTTCTGACTAACTTAAATCTTGCTTAAATCTGTACCCGTCTGTGCAACTTAGCGACCAGTTGAAGTGATGTGTTACTACACACTTAGGCTTATATACCATGGCTTGGCTGAATACTCCATTCTGATTGGTTGAGAGGGTGTTTTATTTTCTGACATATACGCAACGCTAAACCTGCTATACTGTAGAACGCCACACCAGGCAGCGGGAAGTTGATACCGTGAGAAAGGGGCTTTGAAAGAAAGATGGTGGTGGTGATAAGGCTAGGTTACTGCTGTACGCTGACTCACCCTCCCCTACGCTCATTACCAGCTTCTTAGTGTAAACACAAACAGTCAAATCAAACAGAAACGGAGCTATACGTCAGCGTTTCTACTCCCGCTTCAGAAGAATAGTGATGAGAAAGACAAAGGAAGTATGATTTTTCCCTACTAGCATTTGATAACAAGTTAATTAATTCCCCCGGTGTCAATCGATCTGTCATTCATCACGTTTCACTACACCCACCCGTGTCAATCCATCCTTCATTCCATCACGTTTCACTCCACATCCCTGGCCTAGACTAACAGTGATAGACAGACTAACCCTATGGACACAGTGATAGACAGACTAACCCTATAGACACAGTGATAGACAGACTAACCCTATGGACACAGTGATAGACAGACTAACCCTATGGACACAGTGATAGACAGACTAACCCTATGGACACAGTGCAAGCAAAAGCAAATAACGGTGCTGTTAATTTGACTAAACTTTCTAACCCATTGGCCAATGCTTGCATTCTCATACAAGCAAACATCATGCAACCGCATTTAGGCTATGTTACCACCAAGCAAACATCATACAACAACATTTCGGCTATATTACCACCAAGTCAACAAAGAGAAATCAGTAACCTAGCCCATAGAGAACCAAACCTCTCACACACACACACACCCTCTCACACAAAGACTGGTTAGACTGCATATACTATAGGTGTTGTGTCCGGGTCCATTATTTCAAGTACCCTAACCCCTAGCAGAACAGGGTTCAAATGCATGGAGCATTTAAATATTTGTATTTAAAAATACATTTGTCTGTGTATTTGAGTATTTTCAAATACATGCCCATACTTTCCAATTTTATTTCCAAACACATTCCAATATTCAAATACTTGTATTTTCAAAGAGAAAATATCTAAATACTTACTTGAAAATGTATTTGAAAGTAGGCCTAATTGAAATACCCTAAGTAGTATTTAAACCCAGGTCTGTTTACAGTAGTGCAGAGATCAGATCAAATAAGACATGTTGAGAGGTCAATGGAAATGAGAGATCAGATCAAATAAGACAGATGAGAGAACAACATACTACAGGTGTTGTTTCCTGGTCCGGGTTGGCCATTATTGTTGTAGACCAGGCTGCTACCTGTCAATATCAACAGGTTGAGTGGCTGAATCACAGTCCGGGGAATCCGTTTCTCCCTCTCTCTCAAGCAAACAAAGAGAAAATCAGAAGCCTAGCACATAGAGAACCAAACACACAGCTGCAAATTTGATAACCTGGATTTGTCCTCTAGTTGACTATTCTTCTGACTAACTTAAATCTTGCTTAAATCTGTAACCATCTGTGCAACTTAGCGACCAGTTGAAGTGATGTGTTACTACACACTTAGGCTTATATACCATGGCTTGGCTGAATACTCCATTCTGATTGGTTGAGAGGGTGTTTTATTTTCTGACATATACGCAACGCTAAACCTGCTATACTGTAGAACGCCACACCAGGCAGCGGGAAGTTGATACCGTGAGAAAGGGGCTTTGAAAGAAAGATGGTGGTGGTGATAAGGCTAGGTTACTGCTGTACGCTGACTCACCCTCCCCTACGCTCATTACCAGCTTCTTAGTGTAAACACAAACAGTCAAATCAAACAGAAACGGAGCTATATGTCAGCGTTTCTACTCTCGCTTCAGAAGAATAGTGATGAGAAAGACAAAGGAAGTATGATTTTCCCTACTAGCATTTGATCACAAGTTAATTAATTCCCTCTATCCTGTGTCCCTGACTGTGTCAATCATCACGTTTCACTCCACATCCCCGTGTCAATCCATCTGTCATCCATCACGTTTCACTCCACATCCCCGTGTCAATCCATCCTTCATTCCATCACGTTTCACTCCACATCCCCCTGTGTCAATCCATCTTTCATTCCATCACGTTTGGAGGCTGAAAGAATTTGGCTTGGCACCTAAAATCCTCACACACTTTTACAGATGCACAATTGAGAGCATCCTGTCGGGCTGTATCACCGCCTGGTACGGCAATTTCACCGCCCGCAACCGCAGGGCTCTCCAGAGGGTGGTGTGGTCTGCCGAACGCATTACCGGGGGCAAACTACCCGCCCTCCTGAACACCTACAGCACCTGATGACACAGGAAGACCAAAAAGATCATCAAGGACATCAACCACCCGAGTCACTGCCTGTTCACCCCGCTATCATCCAGAAGGCGAGGTCAGTACAGGTGCATCAAAGCTGGGACAGAGAGAATGAAAAACAGCTTCTATCTCAAGGCCATCAGACTGTTAAATAGCCATCACTAGCACATTAGAGGCTGCTGCTGCCTATTTGAAATCACTGGCCACTTTAATAATGTTTACATATCTTGCACTACTCATCTCATATGTATATACTGTGTTCTATTCTATAATATTCTACTGTATCTTAGTCCATGCCACTGTCATTGCTTGTCCATATATGTATATATTCTTAAAAATTCCATTCCTTACTAGATTTGTGTGTATTAGGTATATGTTGTGAAATTGTTCGATTTTATTTGTTAGATATTACTGCACTGTTGGAGCTAGAAGCACAAGCATTTCGCTACACCCGCAATAACATCTGCTAAACACGTATATGTGACAAAAACAATTTGATTTGATTTGACTCCACATCCCCGTGTCAATCCATCTTTCATTCCATCACGTTTCACTCCACATCCCCCCGTGTCAATCCATCTTTCATTCCATCACGTTTCACTCCACATCCCCCTGTGTCAAATCCATCATGTTGTTTCACGCCACATCCCCGTGTCAATCCATCCTGTTGGAGACCCCTGGCCTAGACTAACCCTATGGACACAGTGCAAGCAAAAGCAAATAACGGTGCTGTTAATTTGACTAAACTTTCTAACCCATTGGCCAATGCTTGCATTCTCATACAAGCAAACATTATGCAACTGCATTTAGGCTGTTACCACCAAGCAAACATCATACAACAACATTTCAGCTATATTACCACCAAGTCAACAAAGAGAAATCAGTAACCTAGCCCATAGAGAACCAAACCTCTCACACACACACACACCCTCTCACACAAAGACTGGTTAGACTGCATATACTATAGGTGTTGTGTCCGGGTCCGGGTCCATTATTTCAAGTACCCTAACCCCTAGCAGAACAGGGTTCAAATGCATGGAGCATTTAAATATTTGTATTTAAAAATACATTTGTCTGTGTATTTGAGTATTTTCAAATACATGCCCATACTTTCCAATTTTATTTCCAAACACATTCCAATATTCAAATACTTGTATTTTCAAAGAGAAAATATCTAAATACTTACTTGAAAATGTATTTGAAAGTAGGCCTAATTGAAATACCCTAAGTAGTATTTAAACCCAGGTCTGTTTACAGTAGTGCAGAGATCAGATCAAATAAGACATGTTGAGAGGTCAATGGAAATGAGAGATCAGATCAAATAAGACAGATGAGAGAACAACATACTACAGGTGTTGTTTCCTGGTCCGGGTTGGCCATTATTGTTGTAGACCAGGCTGCTACCTGTCAATATCAACAGGTTGAGTGGCTGAATCACAGTCCGGGGAATCCGTTTCTCCCTCTCTCTCAAGCAAACAAAGAGAAAATCAGTAGCCTAGCACATAGAGAACCAAACACACAGCTGCAAATTGTCTCACACACACACATACACACCCTCTCTCACAAAAAGACTGGCTAGACTTGACAGACTGCACATACTATTATAGGTGTAGTTTCCGGGTCCTGGTTGGCCATTTCCGTTGTAGATCAAGCTGCTACCTGTCAATATCAACAGGTTGAGTGCCTGAATTAATTTGTCTCTCTCTCTTTCCCTCTCAAGCTGATAAGAGGTAATAGGTACAATAAGAGCATTGTGCTTCCACAGGATCTGAACACGGTTAACACACGCCTACTGTAACACACACCTACCCAGTAGCCATAAGGAGGAGGAGCACCAGGATCAAAGAGGAGCGATCAGATCAAATAACAAGATATGTTGAGAGGTCAATGGAAAGGAGAGATCAGATCAAATAACAAGATATGTTGAGAGGTCAATGGAAAGGAGAGATCAGATCAAATAACAAGATATGTTGAGAGGTCAATGGAAAGGAGAGATCAGATCAAATAACAAGATATGTTGAGAGGTCAATGGAAAGGAGAGATCAGATCAAATAACAAGATATGTTGAGAGGTCAATGGAAAGGAGAGATCAGATCAAATAACAAGATATGTTGAGAGGTCAATCGAAAGGAGAGATCAGATCAAATAACAAGATATGTTGAGAGGTCAATGGAAAGGAGAGATCAGATCAAATAACTAATCACATGTTATGTCACATGCTTCGTAAACAAAAGGTGTCCACGAACAGTGAAATGCTTACTGACGGGCCCTTCCCAACAACGCACAGATTTTAAAACATTGAAATAGTAGAAATAGAAAAAGAACAACAAGGAATAAATGAGTAAGGATAATTTGGCTATATCCACAGAGTACCAGTACCAAGATCATGTGCAGGGGTACAAGATACAGTGGGGAGAACAAGTATTTGATACACTGCCGATTTTGCAGGTTTTCCTACTTACAAAGCATGTAGAGGTCTGTAATTTTTATAATAGGTACACTTCAACTGTGAGAGACGGAATCTAAAACAAAAATCCAGAAAATCACATTGTATGATTTTTAAGTAATTAATTTGCATTTTATTGCATGACATAAGTATTTGATACATCAGAAAAGCAGAACTTAATATTTGGTACAGAAACCTGTTTGCAATTACAGAGATCATACGTTTCCTGTAGGTCTTGACCAGGTTTGCACACACTGCAGCAGGGATTTTGGCCCACTCCTCCATACAGACCTTCTCCAGATCCTTCAGGTTTCGGGGCTGTCGCTGGGCAATACGGACTTTCAGCTCCCTCCAAAGATTTTCCATTGGGTTCAGGTCTGGAGACTGGCTAGGCCACTCCAGGACCTTGATATGCATCTTACGGAGCCACTCCTTAGTTGCCCTGGCTGTGTGTTTCGGGTCGTTGTCATGCTGGAAGACCCAGCCACGACCCATCTTCAATGCTCTTACTGAGGGAAGGAGGTTGTTGGCCAAGATCTCGCGATACATGGCCCCATCCATCCTCCCCTCAATACGGTGCAGTCGTCCTCTCCCCTTTGCAGAAAAGCATCCCCAAATAATGATGTTTCCACCTGTACTCAACCTTCTTCTTCCTCCAAACACGGCGAGTGGAGTTTAGACCAAAAAGCTCTATTTTTGTCTCATCAGACCACATTACCTTCTCCCATTCCTCCTCTGGGTCATCCAGATGGTCATTGGCAAACTTCAGATGGGCCTGGACATGCGCTGGCTTGAGCAGGGGGACCTTGCGTGCGCTGCAGGATTTTAATCCATGACGGCGTAGTGTGTTACTAATGGTTTTCTTTGAGACTGTGGTCACAGCTCTCTTCAGGTCATTGACCAGGTTCTGCCGTGTAGTTCTGGGCTGATCCCTCACCTTCCTCATGATCATTGATGCCCCACGAGGTGAGATCTTGCATGGAGCCCCCAGACCGAGGGTGATTGACCGTCATCTTGAACTTCTTCCATTTTCTAATAATTGCGCCAACAGTTGTTGCCTTCTCACCAAGCTGCTTGCCTATTGTCCTGTAGCCCATCCCAGCCTTGTGCAGGTCTACAATTTTATCCCTGATGTCCTTACACAGCTCTCTGGTCTTGGCCATTGTGGAGAGGTTGGAGTCTGTTTGATTGAGTGTGTGGACAGGTGTCTTTTATACAGGTAACGAGTTCAAACAGGTGCAGTTAATACAGGTAATGAGTGGAGAACAGGAGGGCTTCTTAAAGAAAAACTATCAGGTCTGTGAGAGCCGGAATTCTTACTGGTTGGTAGGTGATCAAATACTTATGTCATGCAATAAAATGCAAATTAATTACTTAAAAATCATACAATGTGATTTTCTAGATTTTTGTTTTAGATTCTGTCTCTCACAGTTGAAATGTACCTATGATAAAAAGTACAGACCTCTACATGCTTTGTAAGTAGGAAAACCTGCAAAATCGGCAGTGTATCAAATACTTGTTCTCCCCACTGTATGTTGAGAGGTCAATGAAAAGGAGAGATCAGATCAAATAACAAGACCTGTTGGGAGGTCAATGGAAACACCATACAAATGCAGTAGAGTTCAAGAGACTGCCAGGAGTTCTTGGAATGCTACTGGAATAGAGCTAGGAGATATGGACAAAAATACATATCGCAATAAATTGCCTGATTTTATGCGATAACAATGAATAGAATGATATGTTTAGAACATCAATTGTTCTGGGTGGAAACAGGAAGTGGAAGTCTGTGGCTTCAGCCTACCCATTACCTACTGTAGGAAGTTACTGGCTTCAGCCTACCCATTACCTACTGTAGGAAGTTACTGGCTTCAGCCTACCCATTACCTACTGTAGGAAGTTACTGGCTTCAGCCTACCCATTACCTACTGTAGGAAGTCGCTGGCTTCAGCCTACCTATTACCTACTGTAGGAAGTTACTGGCTTCAGCCTACCCATTACCTACTGTAGGAAGTTACTGGCTTCAGCCTACCCATTACCTACTGTAGGAAGTCGCTGGCTTCAACCTACCTATTACCTACTGTAGGAAGTCGCTGGCTTTTCATTTCATTTCATTTTAGTCATTTAGCAGATGCTCTTATCCAGAGCGACTTACAGTTAGTGAGTGCATACATTTTCATACTTCAGCCTACCTATTATCTACTGTAGGAAGTCGCTGGCTTCAGCCTACCTATTATCTACTGTAGGAAGTCGCTGGCTTCAGCCTACCTATTACCTACTGTAGGAAGTCGCTGGCTTCAGCCTACCTATTACCTACTGTTGGAAGTAGCTGGCTTCAGTTACTAAAAAGTTCCCTTCTCTCGTGCTAGCCTATAGAAAAGGGAGAAAGTGAAACGGCATAGATGACATATAGGTATTAGGTACAAACATACGCTCTAACCCTGACATATAGGTATTAGGTACAAACATACGCTCTAACCCTGACATAGGTATTAGGTACAAACATGCGCTATAACCTTGACATATACAGTGGGGGAAAAAAGTATTTAGTCAGCCACCAATTGTGCAAGTTCTCCCACTTAAAAAGATGAGAGAGGCCTGTAATTTTCATCATAGGTACACGTCAACTATGACAGACAAAATGAGAAAGAAATTTCCAGAAAATCACATTGTAGGATTTTTAATGAATTTATTTGCAAATTATGGTGGAAAATAAGTATTTGGTCAATAACAAAAGTTTCTCAATACTTTGTTATATACCCTTTGTTGGCAATGACACAGGTCAAACGTTTTCTGTAAGTCTTCACAAGGTTTTCACACACTGTTGCTGGTATTTTGGCCCATTCCTCCATGCAGATCTCCTCTAGAGCAGTGATGTTTTGGGGCTGTCGCTGGGCAACACGGACTTTCAACTCCCTCCAAAGATTTTCTATGGGGTTGAGATCTGGAGACTGGCTAGGCCACTCCAGGACCTTGAAATGGTTCTTACGGGGCCACTCCTTCGTTGCCCGGGCGGTGTGTTTGGGATCATTGTCATGCTGAAAGACCCAGCCACGTTTCATCTTCAATGCCCTTGCTGATGGAAGGAGGTTTTCACTCAAAATCTCACGATACATGGCCCCATTCATTCTTTCCTTTACACGGATCAGTCGTCCTGGTCCCTTTGCAGAAAAACAGCCCCAAAGCATGATGTTTCCACCCCCATGCTTCACAGTAGGTATGGTGTTTTTTGGATGCAACTCAGCATTCTTTGTCCTCCAAACACGTCGAGTTTAGTTTTTACCAAAAAGTTATATTTTGGTTTCATCTGACCATATGACATTCTCCCAATCCTCTTCTGGATCATCCAAATGCACTCTAGCAAACTTCAGACGGGCCTGGACATGTACTGGCTTAAGCAGGGGGACACGTCTGGCACTGCAGGATTTGTGTCCCTGGCGGCGTAGTGTGTTACTGATGGTAGGCTTTGTTACTTTGGTCCCAGCTCTCTGCAGGTCATTCACTAGGTCCCCCCGTGTGGTTCTGGGATTTTTGCTCACCGTTCTTGTGATCATTTTGACCCCACGGGGTGAGATCTTGCGTGGAGCCCCAGATCGAGGGAGATTATCAGTGGTCTTGTATGTCTAACATTTCCTAATAATTGCTCCCACAGTTGATTTCTTCAAACCAAGCTGCTTACCTATTGCAGATTCAGTCTTCCCAGCCTGGTGCAGGTCTACAATTTTGTTTCTGGTGTCCTTTGACAGCTCTTTGGTCTTGGCCATAGTGGAGTTTGGAGTGTGACTGTTTGAGGTTGTGGACAGGTGTCTTTTATACTGATAACAAGTTCAAACAGGTGCCATTAATACAGGTAACGAGTGGAGGACAGAGGAGCCTCTTAAAGAAGAAGTTACAGGTCTGTGAGAGCCAGAAATCTTGCTTGTTTGTAGGTGACCAAATACTTATTTTCCACCATAATTTGCAAATAAATTCATTAAAAATCCTACAATGTGATTTTCTGGATCTTTTTTTCTCAATTTGTCTGTCATAGTTGACGTGTACCTATGAAGAAAATTACAGGCCTCTCTCATCTTTTTAAGTGGGAGAACTTGCACAATTGGTGGCTGACTAAATATTTTTTTCCCCCACTGTAGGTATTAGGTACAAACATGCACTATAACCCTGACTGTCACGATCGTCGTAAGAAGCGGACCAAGGCGCAGCGTGATAGGCGTACATCTTTTAATGAGTACTTTACACAATCAACAAAACGATACGTGAAGTCAAAAGGTTCACCAACACAAACCTATACAGAACAAGATCCCACAAATAACTGTGCAAAACAGGCTGCCTAAGTATGGTTCCCAATCAGAGACAACGAGCAACAGCTGCCTCTGATCGGGAACCACCCTGGCCAACATAGATCTAAACGATCTAGAATAAACACATAGAAACTACAACATAGAAACTAACACCCTGGCTCAACATAAAAGAGTCCCCAGAGCCAGGGCGTGACACTGACATATAGGTATTAGGTACAAACATACGCTCTAACCCTGACATATAGGTATTAGGTACAAACATGCGCTATAACCCTGACATATAGGTATTAGGTACAAACATGCGCTATAACCCTGACATATAGGTATTAGGTACAAACATGCGCTATAACCCTGACATATAGGTATTAGGTACAAACATGCGCTATAACCCTGACATATAGGTATTAGGTACAAACATGCGCTATAACCCTGACATATAGGTATTAGGTACAAACATGCGCTCTAACCCTGACATATAGGTATTAGGTACAAACATGCGCTCTAACCCTGACATATAGGTATTAGGTACAAACATGCGCTATAACCCTGACATATAGGTATTAGGTACAAACATATGCTCTAACCCTGACATATAGGTATTAGGTACAAACATGCGCTATAACCCTGACATAAAGGTATTAGGTACAAACATGCGCTATAACCCTGACATATAGGTATTAGGTACAAACATACGCTCTAACCCTGACATATAGGTATTAGGTACAAACATGCGCTATAACCCTGTGCAGGACAGAAACAGGTGATGACAAATGTTGATCTGTGGTGCAAATAATCACAGTTTGCTTGATGGGGCATGAAAATAGTGTGCTGCTGAATCTAGTTTGGTTAATAATAGAACGTGGGCCATCTTGGACACTGGGCAGGGTCTGCTGGTCCAGTGTACAGACTCAATGCCTGAAGGCCAGATAAATGATTAGACCACAGGCTTGGGCGGTATCCAGATTTTCATATCGTTATACCGTCCTTCTCTCACCCTGGGATTTACGGTATTACCGGCATGGTGAGGGAGCAAAAAACGCAAGAAAAGCTCATTGGGCCTCTATCACCAGAATGCTAACAGAATTTGCACAAACTAATAGCGAAATCACATAGAACGCTGTTAACTAAATGCTAACGAGCAAAAACGAACATAAACTACTTGCAAAGACAGGCAAGTAGTCCATAGCATAGTTATACAAGCATAGCTAGTAGCTACCGAAAAATTGTGCAAATGAACAAAGTTGTGATGACGGCTTTTCTGAAGGAAGAGCAGCATGTGTACATGGAGAAGAGGGGAGGAGAAAGAAAAACACTAGAAGAAAGTAAAGGGGACAAAATGGCAACTGTACTGACAACTCACCCAGAGCGCTTTGACATTATAAAATATCTAATGGCAAACATTTAGTAGTGAATTGTCATCTCATGTGCACCGCAGAACAGAGACTCACCGACAGATATAGAACGCTATGGACTCACCAGCTCCCACTTTCTCCTGTTGTGCTATTTACAAACAAACACATGACTGTCTGAACTGTTCTGGGGAACTACTAATGTGGCAGGTGAAATGAAGAATGCAATCAGCTTTATCTCCAAATGTATTTCACAAGTTGACTGCAGGTATTAACTTAAAAAGTAGCTACAAATATTAAAATGTATTGAAAAACTTCAAATAAATTGTTTTAACGGTATTGACGGTATTGAAAAACCATCCCCTGGCTATTTCCAAATACCCCGGTATAAGGTATATACGGTATACCACCCAAGCCTACCACAGGCTCTAGGTGATGCTGTCTGGAACAGAGGCTGGTTTATTAAAAGGCCACAGTAAGGGACAGCGGTCAGGCTGGGAAGGACAGGCCCTGTCTGGTAACAGAGACATGTCAGTCCACAAGGGAGTGGCAGAAAAAGAACAGAGAGAGAGGGGGGGAATGGGTACTGTGGTTAGACAGGTGGTAGGGGGGAAATGAAGGATTGTGAGAGTGAGGATAAAGATGTACAGTTTAGACTCTGAAGACATGGAGAGACAGGGAGAGAAGATGGAAGGAGAGAGAGAGAAAGAGAGCTGTGGTGAGCGCAAGAGAGGGGAAGAGGGACAGTGAGAGAATATGGCGGGCCTGGGAGGTGAGAGAAATAGAGAGAGAGGACAGAGAAAAGAGAGGGAGGACAGAGAGAAGAGAGAGAGGGGGCTTGGGCACTGGATGTGCCAGTCCCGCCTCCCGTTTCACTTTGCCACCACACCACTCTCCCTCCCTTTGCCACCACACCACTCTCCCTCCCTCCCTTAGCCAGGCAAACATAAAGAGCAAACAGACCAACTGAACACTTACGCACTCCAACACGGATACAGCCCCCTCCCTGCCCTGCATCCTATCTGGACTGAATAACTTGACACACACACACTTCACAGGGTCAAGGATGGTTGACTTTATTATAGGCGTCTAGCCGCCTACTAGTTTGCTTTTGTAACCATCCAATGACGCTGTGTTAACTTATCACCACGGCAACTTGCAGAGAGCAGATTTCATAACACTGCATCAAAGAATAAACACTGGTAGCCTAGCCTACTCAACTGAACAACTTCAGTTACAGTTGGCATTGACACATAGCCTAGTTAATTTTAAGGATATAATTCTCATCCTCAAAAAGTAAATAAAAAAATCTGCCTCTGAACAAAGTGGTGTGCATCTGACCTGTGTGAACAGTGAACGCCATTGGAGGTTGAGTTGTTGGTAGCTGTTACTCAGAAGTCAGGTTCTTGCCAGTTAGACACTGGCTACATTTTCATTTTGCAAAACAGCACTGAAATGCTCAGGCATTACTCACAATATTTGGAGTGGAAATGAACTCAACTGTTCTTTTATGTCTGTGAGATGAGGGCGCCAGGCCAAATTTTTCAGGACAAGTGATTATTGTAGACACCCACTGTAGGCTATGGCTTTTTATGCATGTTTCATAACCATTTAATTATATTGTGTAAACTCATCACCAAGGCAACATGCACTGAGCAGATTTCATAATACTGTATCTCTCTGCATCAGAGAATAAACACCCTGACTAACCTGGTACATAGCCCTCTCAGAAACAACTTGAGTAACAGTTGGCATGCATACTAGGCAAGGTCATTTCGAGGACATAATATTCTTATCTTCTTCCACTAAAGAAAACAAAAAAGTTTCTCACGCAAAGTAGTGCATTAATGTGTGTGTGTGTGTGTGTGTGTGTGTTCGCGGTGTTTCCCCTACATGCATTTAGCGGATGGTAAAACGTTTTCAGTGTAAACTTAAAACGACTAAAACCAGATATAAATTATGTAGAAAATATAATTGAACAATATATTTTTAAATAACATCATATTTGAGAACTAACAATCAATCACCAAAATGTTAAAGCTAGACAGTCAGGGAGAACATACAATTCCCAAAATTTTATGGCATGAGACCCCCCACTGATTTTGTTATGTTTGAGTCACTCAGATAGCCTAGGAACATGACATAAGTCATGACAAAACGTGTAGGAAGTTAGATTTAAAACATATTTTTTTTTGTCTCTGCAGCCATGAGGAGGGCCTTGGCACTGGATGAGTTACTGTAGCTAAAAACATTGTGAGATAGGCTAATCAAAGTTCAAAAAGGTAAATATGACCTCGTTCATAGTTTCTAGGCCTAGTTATTAACACAGGTCTAGTTTATACGACTGTTAATCATTGTAAATTGTGCACGTACAGCTACACTACCAGTCAAAAGTTTGGACACACCTACTCAGTCAAGGGTTTTTCTTTATTTTTACATTGCAGAATAATAGTGAAGACATCAAAACTATGAAATAACACATCAAAAGTGTTAAACAAATCAAAATGTATTTTATATTTCAGATTCTTCAAATAGCCACCCTTTGCCTTGATGACAGCTTTGCACACTCTTGGCATTCTCTCAACCAGCCTTATGAGATAGTCACCTGGAATGCATTTAAATGAACAGGTGTGCCTTGTTAAAAGTTAATTTGTGGAATTTCTTTCCTTCTTCATGCGTTTGAGCCAATCAGTTGTGTTGTGACAAGGAGGGGGGGGGGGTATACAGAAGATAGCCCTATTTGGTAAAAGACCAAGTCCATATTATGGCAAGAACAGCTCAATAAGCAAAGAGAAACGACAGTCCATCATTACTTTAAGACATGAAGGCCAGTCAATACGGAAAATGTCAAGAACTTTGAAAGTTTCTTCAAGCGCAGTCGCAAAAACCATCAAGCACTATGGTGAAACTGGCCATTTGAGGACCGCCACAGGAATGAAGACCCAGAGTTACCTCTGCTGCAGAGGATACGTTCATTAGAGTTACCAGCCTCAGAAATTGCAGCCCAAATAAATGCTTCACAGAGTTCAAGTAACAGACACATCTCAACATCAACTGTTCAGAGGAGATTGGGAATCAGGCCTTCATGGTCGAATTGCTGCAAAGAAACCACTACTACTAAAGAACACCAATAAGAAGAAGAGACTTGCTTGGGCCAAGAAACATGAGCAATGGACATTAGACCGGTGGAAATGTGTCCTTTGGTCTGATTAATCCAAATTGGAGATTTTTGGTTCCAACCGCCGTGGCTTTGTGAGACACGATGTGGGTGAACGGATGATCTCCGCATGTGTATTTCCCACCGTAAAGCATGAAGGAGGCGGTGTTATGGTGTGGGGGTGCTTTGCTGGTGACACTGTCTGTGATTTACATAGAATTCAAGGCACACTTAATCAGCATGTCTACCACAGCATTCTGCAGTGATACACCATCCCATCTGGTTTGGGCTTAGTGGGACTATAATTTGTTTTTCAACAGGACAATGACCCAACACACCTCCAGGCTGTGTAAGGGTTATTTTACCAAGAAGGAGAGTGATGAGTGCTGCATCAGATGACCTGGCCTCCACAATCCCCTGGGATGGCGTATCGCTGCAGAATGCTGTTGTAGCCATGCTGGTTAAGTGTGCCTTGAATTCTAAATAAATCACAGACAGTGTCACCAGCAAAGCACCACCACACCTCCTCCTCCATGCTTCACGGTGGGAACTACACATGCAGGGATCATCCGTTCCCCTACTCTGCGTCTCACAAAGACACAACAGTTGGAACCAAAAATCTCATATTTGGACTCATCAGACCTAAGGACAGATTTCCACCGGTCTAATGTCCATTGCTCATGTTTCTTGGCCCAAGCAAGTCTCTTCTTATTATTGGTGTCCTTTAGTAGTGGTTTCTTTGTAGCAATTCAACCATGAAGGCCTGATTCATGCAGTCTCCTCTGAACAGTTGATATTGAGATGTGTCGGTTACTTTAACTCTGTGAAGCATTTATTTGGGCTGCAATTTCTGAGGCTGGTAACTCTAATTAACTTATACTCTGCAGCAGAGGTAACTCTGGGTCTTCCTTTCCTGTGGCGGTCCTCATGAGAGCCAGTTTCATCATAGCGCTTGATGGTTTTTGCGACTGCATTTGAAGAAACATTCAAAGTTCTTTAAATGTTCCGTATTGACTGACCTTCATGTCTTAAAGTAATGATGGACTGTCGTTTCTCTTTGCTTATTGAGCTGTTCTTGCCATAATATGGACTGTCTTTTACCAAATAGGGCCATCTTCTGTATACCCCCCCTACCTTGTCACAACACAACTGATTGGCTCAAACGCATTAAGAAGGAAAGAAATGTCACAAAGTAACTTTTAACAAGGCACACCTGTTAATTGAAATGCATTCCAGGTGACTACCTCATGAAGCTGGTTGAGAAAATGCCAAGAGTGTGCAAAGCTGTCATCAAGGCAAAGGGTGGCTACTTCGAAGAATCTCAAATATAAAATATATTTTGATTTGTTTAACACTTTTTTGGTTACTACATGATTCCATATTTGTTATTTCATAGTTTTGATGTCTTCACACTTCTATTATTGCCAGACTGGTCATTGGAAATGTTGCTAAATGTGCAGGCTTAATTATAAACACAGTTTAGCTAAGTATACAGTCTAAATGCACCCCAAAAGTATGTATATGCATTGTAAAGGCAATTTTGAAGCGTACAGCACTTAGTCTAGTCTGCAGTTGGCTTACTATGCACTGATGGTTGTTGAAAGCCATGCTAGTTGAAAAATTTACTGTTGTAGTAATGGGTGGTCCTCTGTGGTCCTATGTGAAACCAGAGGCTCTCTCTCTCTGAGAAGGAATTGCATGTTTGTCCATAATGATAGACTTCAAGTTACCCTCTCTCACACACACACACTACTGCCATGCATTCTGATGTAGGCTATGTCTGGGTGAGAAGCAGGCAGAGCTTTCTGTGAACGACTTGATACACCCATGCAACCCTTATGTATGTGAATTAAATTCAATCAACTAGCTAACATCCCCTGAATTAAATTCAGTCAACTAGCCAAAATCCCCTGAATTAAATTGCAGAGACAGCACAATATAGACGACAAAATACAATCAACTATATGAACCTGTCAAAAACAACAACACACAAGCCCCTTGGCTTCATGCTCGAAAACAAATTGACACAATGAACACCAAATACACTGCTCAAAAAAATAAAGGGAACACTTAAACAACACATCCTAGATCTGAATGAATGAAATAATCTTATTAAATACTTTTTTCTTTACATAGTTGAATGTGCTGACAACAAAATCACACAAAAATTATCAATGGAAATCAAATTTATCAAACCATGGAGGTCTGGATTTGGATTCACCCTCAAAATTAAAGTGGAAAACCACACTACAGGCTGATCCAACTTTGATGTAATGTCCTTAAAACAAGTCAAAATGAGGCTCAGTAGTGTGTGTGGCCTCCACGTGCCTGTATGACCTCCCTACAATGCCTGGGCATGCTCCTGATGAGGTGGCGGATGGTCTCCTGAGGGATCTCCTCCCAGACCTGGACTAAAGCATCCGCCAACTCCTGGACAGTCTGTGGTGCAACGTGGCGTTGGTGGATGGAGCGAGACATGATGTCACAGATGTGCTCAATTGGATTCAGGTCTGGGGAACGGGCGGGCCAGTCCATATTATCAATGCCTTCCTCTTGCAGGAACTGCTGACACACTCCAGCCACATGAGGTCTAGCATTGTCTTGCATTAGGAGGAACCCAGGGCCAACCGCACCAGCATATGGTCTCACAAGGGGTCTGAGGATCTCATCTCAGTACCTAATGGCAGTCAGGCTACCTCTGGCGAGCACATGGAGGGCTGTGCGGCCCCCCAAAGAAATGCCACCCCACACCATGTGTAGTGGCTTCCTTTCCTCTTTACCATAGCCACTGCCCTAGCCTGAAGCGGGGTTGTTTCGGACGCATACAGTCCACACTCAACGTTTCCAAACGGCCAAACATTCAATGAGATCCAGGGATATAGTGCAACAAAAAATGTTTATTCTTCTTATCTAACAAAAAGGTATTCTCCAATCAACTTAAAGCAGAGATTACTTGAAATGCAAATACATAATATAATATGACCTGTCTGTCTGTATTTCTGTATGTCTATATGGTCAAAAACTATACCGCTCCCGCATCTAGCAAGGACTCCTCCCCCGAAGGCCCAACTTCCTGCCTTTATACTAACACAATTAACACAGTACAATGAATGGGCAAGAGGGGGGGCCAAAAACTGAGTTACACTAATAACAAATGAATATATCTCAATCCGGTAAATAAATCATAAAGGTACATACCTAATATTTCATCATATACATTAATATTTAATATATTTACACAAATGTACATGGAGCTCAGTATGTTCAGTCTTTTATACAAAATATGCCCAAATCGTCTCTAACACCATGACTGACCCACCGCCAAACCGGTCATGCTGGAGGATGTTGCAGGCAGCAGAACGTTCTCCACGGCGTCTCCAGACTCTGTCACGTCTGTCACCTGTGCTCAGTGTGAACCTGCGAGAGCACAGGGCGCCAGTGGCGAATTTGCCAATCTTGGTGTTCTCTGGCAAATGCTAAACGTCCTGCACGGTGTTGGGCTGTAAGCACAACCCCCACCTGTGGACGTCGGGCCCTCATACCACCCTCATGGAGTCTGTTTCTGACCGTTTGAGCAGACACATGCACATTTGTGGCCTGCTGGAGGTCATTTTGCAGGGCTCTGGCAGTGCTCCTCCTGCTCCTCCTTGCACAAAGGCGGAGGTAGAGGTCCTGCTGCTGGGTTGTTGCCCTCCCTACGGCCTCCTCCACGTCTCCTGATGTACTGGCCTGTCTCCTGGAAGCGCCTCCATGCTCTGGACACTACGCTGACAGACACAGCAAACCTTCTTGCCACAGCTCGCATTGATGTGCCATCCTGGATGAGCTGCACTACCTGAGCCACTTGTGTGGGTTGTAGACTCCGTCTCATGCTACCACTAGAGTGAAAGCACCGCCAGCATTCAAAAGTGACCAAAACATCAGCCAGGAAGCATAGGAACTGAGAAGTGGTCTGTGGTCACCACCTGCAGAACCACTTCTTTATTGGGGGTGTCTTGCTAATTGCCTATAATTTCCACCTGTTGTCTATTCCATTTGCACAACAGCATGTGAAATTTATTGTCAATCAGTGTTGCTTCCTAAGTGGACAGTTTGATTTCACAGAAGTGTGATTGACTTGGAGTTACATTGTGTTGTTTAAGTGTTCACTTAATTTTTTTGAGCAGTGTACAACAAGGCTTAGCCAAAGCTACACCCTCGTGGTTAGTGCGGGTTGTGCTATCTAGGTCATTGCTCAACCTACTATTACATTGCCACTTTTTATTGATCAGCAAAATTCAACATGCTGCTTAGTTGCTTGCAAATGGGTTTTTTTACTTTATAAGAAAAAAACCGATTGGTGTATTTGAGGTAGTATCACCAGTGGGTTAGTAACATCGCGGTTCCGTGGTACTGGAAAACGACACCAATAAATTGGGCAGTGGGCCTGCCGGGGAAATATAACGCTAACGTTACTTTACATAATCGTCATAGCTAGCTATGAGGATATGGTTGTTGGGTTATAGCACACTGCAAGCTAGCTAGGTATTGTTGGTTTTGTTGTTCTGACTTTTACATGAAGCTGCATATGTATCCCTGAACCATCTCAAAGTTCGCTGTGACAACAAACAACTATCCTGTATGACAGCAATTTATACATGTCACGTAAACAGTATTTCTACCGACAAAACACTACGCTCACCTCCCGTGATCATGGAGCTCTCGACTGTGTAACATTATACTGCTGTAGCTAGCTACACTGTCTTTCCCTTGCGCCAGCTCCCCCCACTGTCCTTGTTGAACAAAACCATTGTCAACACATGCTTTTATATCTAAATACAACTTACTCTTGGGTATATACTATGTTGTAAATATATTATAATATGAATATAACGTTCAGAAATCCGGAAACTTACCAGCAGCTCCCGTTTCTTCAGCATCTTCCGTGAAATCCACTGTCGCTTCTCTCTGACGGACTGTCACCGGTGAGGTCAGCACGCTAGAAGCGTAGAGCTGTATTTTAATAATCTAAAACAGTTCCTCTCCTCGTCCCTTCATCTCGTTCATTGACATCAGGTAACTTCACAGACGAAAGCAAAAAAAAAAAAAACATGTAGGCATCTCAGATATTGCTTTCACATCTACTTTGTGTTTTATAAAAAGTGAAACCTAGAACCGGAAGTGACGTTTGTTTATGTGTGTGTGCATTCTGCGGAGGGATATTATCTTTTTTTTTTTTTTTTTTTTCTTACAGGATTTTACAGGAAATGTTACTTTCCTTCAGCTGTCAACTGAACCAACAGAACAAGCTACATCTCGACGCACAATTTATATTTTTCTCAAATGGAGTCGTCTTAGCAAAATGCATGGGAATGACATATTAGAACCGATTGAGTTAGCTAGATGCTAACTAGCTACGAAGCCGAACAATACTACGCCGCATCTCAACCATCTGGTAAACAATACCCTGCACTGTAATTTCATCAACGTCACGTGCATTTTATGTTCGATTTGTATTGTAAGTATATAAAACTGCATGTACTTTTCGGTTGTTATGTATTGTTTTTCTTTGTTTAGGAAACTGACATATTCATGTAACAATGGTAAGTTATTGCACTGTCATCATCACAGTGTACGGTCCTCACATGATGAAGCAATGCATATGACCCAATTTTCATGGCAGAGTAAGTAGCACTAAACGAGTTTGAAAACAGCTAACTAGATAACAATTTGTAGGCACAGTTAGTGTTTACCTAGCTATGTTATTTACATTTAGACATTCCGTTGTTGATAGCCCACCTCTGTGATTGCTCTCTGCAATTGTGTTGCAAATCCTCGCTGCTTCAGAAAGCTTTATTTAGTACATGATTTGTCATACATGGCTTTATTGTATGGGGAGGGTTTCCCGGCTAGGTTTATTGCTTAATTATAAGCCGGGTAGTTTGGATACTGGATGCTGATTGGCTAAAACAGCATTCTGCCGTGTGTATGTGAGACCTTATACCATGACATTTACAATGAAAGCCGTGTTATATGAGACCATATACCACGGGTATGACAAAACATTTATTTTTGCTGCTCTAATTACGTTTGTAACCAGTTTATAATAGCAATAAGGCACCTCGGGGGTTTGTGGTATATGGCCAATATACCACGGCTAAGGGCTGTATCCAGGCACTCCGCATTGTGTCGTGCTTAAGAACAGCCCTTAGCCATGGTATATTGCCCATATACCACACCCCATCGGGCATTATTGCTTAATTATGCAATAGGTAGGAAATTATGTTAGGTTGTATTGGCTGATCTGATAGCCATCCGCGAACTGTTACAATTCTTATTTTGGCAAACTTTTGACTGTTCATGTCTATGTCAACCCAGGACCCGGGTCAGAGTGTATCAGAACCATGGGGAATCAGCTGGCAGGGATCGCTCCCGCCCAGATCCTATCTGTCGACAGCTACTTCTCTGATATCCATGATCACGAGTATGACAAGAGCCTGGGCAGCACGCGCTTCTTCAAGGTGGCACGCGCCAAGCACAGGGAAGGCCTGGTGGTGGTGAAGGTGTTTGCCATCCAGGACCCATCTCTACCTCTCACCAGCTACAAGCAGGAGCTGGAGGAGCTAAAGATCAGACTACATTCCTGCCAGAACTGCCTGCCCTTCCAGAAGGCCTCCCTCACTGAGAAAGCAGCCATCCTCTTCCGCCAGTACGTCCGGGACAACTTGTATGATCGCATCAGCACGCGACCCTTCCTCAACAATGTAGAGAAGCGCTGGCTAGCCTTCCAGATCCTCACCGCCGTAGACCAGGCGCACAAATCGGGCGTGCGCCACGGTGACATTAAGACCGAGAATGTGATGGTGACCAGCTGGAACTGGGTGCTGCTCACAGACTTTGCCAGCTTCAAGCCCACCTATCTGCCCGAGGACAACCCAGCTGACTTTAATTACTTCTTTGACACATCTCGACGGAGGACATGTTACATCGCCCCCGAGAGGTTTGTGGATGGGAGTATGTTCACCACAGACAGTGACCAGAATACCCCTCTGGTGGACCTCACCAGCAACAGCCAGAGGAGCAGGGGAGAGCTCAAACAGGTCATGGATATCTTCTCAGCAGGTAACTTTCATAGCTGAAACATATAGATATTTTCTGTTCAGGGGCAATAGAGAGAGATAGGTGGATGCCATGGACTCGTCCAATTTACTAGTAGTTGTAGGTTCGACATTGAGTGTTTAATCATCTAATGTACATTCCCCTTCCCTGACTGTTATTTCATGTGTTTTTCAGGTTGTGTGATCGCAGAACTCTTCACAGAGGGAGTACCACTGTTCGATCTCTCCCAACTTCTGGCGTATCGCAAAGGACACTTCCAGACAGAGCACGTTCTCATGAAAATAGAAGACCGTTACATCAGAGAGCTAGTAATAGTCAATATGTTTTGTTTGTAGATGAAGACGTTCTTGTGAAATACTAAATTCATCCTGAGCACCAATTCTTAAGTGTACCGCTGTCTCCTGGTAACCACCAAAACTCTCTTTTCACCTCCTAGGTGGCCCAGATGGTGCAGCGGGAGCCGGAGAAGCGTCTAACTGCGGAGGAGTACCTGAAGCAGCAGAGAGGTAATGCCTTCCCAGACATCTTCTACACCTTCCTGCAGCCCTACATGGCCCAGTTTGCCAAGGAGACCTTCCAGTCGGCAGACGAGCGTGTGCTGGTCATCCGCAAGGACCTGGACAACATCCTCCATAACCTCCGCGGGGGAGGGCCAGGCGGGTCCTCGGAGAAGCGTGAGAAGGGGGACCAGGAGTCGGGTGTGGTGTCGGCCAAGGAGGAGCAGGGCCTGGTGGTGCTGGTGTCTGTCATCACCTCCTGCCTCCAGACGCTGCGTTCCTGTGACTCCAAGCTGGCGGCTCTGGAGCTGGTGCTGCATCTGGCGGGCCGCCTTAGGGTGGAGACGCTGCTGGACCGCATCACGCCATACCTGCTGCACTTCTGCAGCGACCCGGCGCCGCGGGTTAGGGCCCAGGCTGTGCACACCCTAGCCAAGGTGCTGGCACTGGTGAAGGAGGTTCCCCGTAACGATGTCAACATCTACCCCGAGTACATCCTGCCGGGCATTGCCCACCTGGCGCAGGACGATGCCACCATCGTCAGGCTGGCATACGCAGGTCAGTTGGGTTGACAATGACTACGGGTCGCTCTAAATGTGATTACACACCTAATAGTCCAAAGGTTGACAGTGTTTATGTTGTTTGTAATGCCTAGTCATTCCCCCCTCTCCTTTTCTCAGAGAACATAGCCCACCTGGCTGAGACAGCTTTGCGGTTTTTAGAGCTTGTTCAGGAGAATAACCTGAATATGGAGCACGACTTGAACGGAGAGGACACAGAGGACACCCTCCATCCCAACGAGAACTACGACTCTGGTAATTTTAAGGCCTCCTCTCTCTCAAATATCAGCTCGGAGGTAGAGCTCCCTTGGAAAAATTATATTCTGTTCTGACTTCCTGTTCCTCCTGACAGAGCTGCAGGCGCTGCATGAGATGGTACAGCAGAAGGTGGTTACGTTACTGAGCGACTCAGAGAACATCGTCAAGCAGTCTCTGATGGAGAACGGCATCACGCGGCTCTGCGTGTTCTTCGGCCGGCAGAAGGCCAACGACGTGCTCCTGTCCCACATGATCACCTTCCTGAATGACAAGAATGACTGGCACCTCCGGGGAGCCTTCTTCGACAGCATCGTGGGTAAGGGGCAGGACTGTGCCACAGACACGGTGCCCACACTTAGTCACTCAAATACGCTAATGGATAAAAGCTGGATGTGTACATGCAGGAAGTCTCATAGATACAGACATAGAATGTATTTTCTCTCCATTGACCCCTGTCTTTCTATTTGCGCTCTCTTCTGCCTCCCCCCTCCCTCTTGGTCTCTGTCTTTTACTTTTCTCTTTTACTCTCTCTCCCTCTCTACATCTCTCCCTCTCTCTCTCCCTCTCTTTACATCTCTCCCTCTCTCTCTCTCCCTCTCTTTACATCTCTCTCTCTCCCTCTCTTTACATCTCTCTCTCCCTCTCTTTACATCTCTCTCTCTCCCTCTCTTTACATCTCTCTCTCTCCCTCTCTTTCCATCTCTCTCTCCCTCTCTTTCCATCTCTCTCTCCCTCTCTTTCCATCTCTCTCTCTCTCTCTCCCTCTCTTTCCATCTCTCCCTCTCTCTCTCCCTCTCTTTCCATCTCTCCCTCTCTCCCTCTCTTTCCATCTCTCTCTCTCCCTCTCTTTCCATCTCTCCCTCTCTCCCTCTCTTTCCATCTCTCTCTCTCCCTCTCTTTCCCTCTCTCCCTCTCTCTCTCTCCCTCTCTTTCCATCTCTCCCTCTCTCTCTCTCCCTCTCTTTCCATCTCTCCCTCTCTCTCTCTCCCTATCTCTCCATTTCCTCCAGGTGTGGCGGCGTACGTGGGCTGGCAGAGCTCGTCCATCCTGAAGCCCCTCCTGCAGCAGGGTCTGAGTGACGCGGAGGAGTTTGTCATCTACAAGGCCCTCAACGCTCTCACCTGCATGTGCCAGCTGGGCCTGCTGCAGAAACCACACATCTACGAGTTTGTCAGTGACATTGGTGAGAGAGGGTAGAGAGGGGCTTAAAGACGGCAGTGGAAGGAGAGTGTTATTACTATTTGGCCATGTAAAAAAGGCACTTTTTGTGATTAACTTTTCCCCCCTTATTTTGAAAAGCCCCATTCCTGTGCCACCCCAACCTGTGGATCCGCTACGGGGCGGTGGGCTTCATCACTGTGGTGGCCCAGCACCTCAACATAGCAGACGTCTACTGCAAACTGATGCCTCACCTCAACCCCTTCATCACCCAGCCCATCATACAGGTAGGACTTCTACACACGCTCACTTACCATCTTCATGTGTAACACATTGAAAGAATCTCCCAGACTCGTATTAAATTATGTTAAACTGTGCTATGTTATGGTGTGCTGTACGGTGCTATGCTATGTTATGGTGTGCTGAACTGTGCTATGCTATGTTATGGTGTGCTGAACTGTGCTATGCTATGTTATGGTGTGCTGAACTGTGCTATGCTAGGTTATGGTGTGCTGAACCACTTCTATGCTCGCTTCGAGGCAAGCAACACTGAAGCATGCATGAGAGCACCAGCTGTTCCGGATGACTATGTGATCACGCTCTCCGTAGCCGATGTGAGTAAGACTTTTAAGCAGGTCAACATTCACAAGGCCGCAGGGCCAGACGGACTACCAGGACGTGTACTCCGAGCATGTGCTGACCAACTGGCAAGTGTCTTCACTGACATTTTCAACATGTCCCTGACTGAGTCTGTAATACCAACATGTTTCAAGCAGACCACCATAGTCCCTGTGCCCAAGGACTCTAAGATAACCTGCCTAAATGACTACCGACCCGTAGCACTGACGTCTGTAGCCATGAAGTGCTTTGAAAGGCTGGTCATGGCTCACATCAACAGCATTATCCCAGAAACCCTAGACCCACTCCAATTTGCATACCGCCCCAACAGATCCACAGATGATGCAATCTCTATCGCACTCCACACTGCCCTTTCCCACCTGGACAAGAGCAACACCTACGTGAGAATGCTATTCATTGACTACAGCTCAGCATTCAACACCATAGTGCCCTCTAAGCTCATCACTAAGCTAAGGATCCTGGGACTAAACACCTCCCTCTGCAACTGGATCCTGGACTTCCTGACGGGCCGCCCCCAGGTGGTAAGGGTAGGTAACAACACATCTGCCACACTGATCCTCAACACGGGGGCCCCTCAGGGGTGCGTGCTCAGTCCCCTCCTGTACTCTCTGTTCACCCATGACTGCATGGCCAGGCACGACTCCAACACCATCATTAAGTTTGCCGACGACACAACAGTGGTAGGCCTGATCACCCGACAACGATGAGACAGCCTATAGGGAGGAGGTCAGAGATCTGGCCGTGTGGTGCCAGGACAACAACCTCTCCCTCAACGTGACCAAGACAAAGGAGATGATTGTGGACTACAGGAAAAAAAAGAGGACTGAGCACGCCCCCATTCTCATCGACGGGGCTGTAGTGGAACAGGTTGAGAGCTTCAAGTTCCTTGGTGTCCACATCACCAACGAACTATCATGGTCCAAACACACCAAGACAGTCGTGAAGAGGGCACGACAAAGCCTATTCCCCCTCAGGAGACTAAAAAGATTTGGCATGGGTCCTCAGATCCTCAAAAAATTCTACAGCTGCACCATCGAGAGCATCCTGACTGGTTGCATCACCGCCTGGTATGGCAACTGCTTGGCCTCCGACCGCAAGGCACTACAGAGGGTAGTGCGTACGGCCCAGTACATCACTGGGGCAAAGCTTCCTGCCATCCAGGACCTCTATACCAGGCGGTGTCAGAGGAAGGCCCTCAAAATTGTCAAAGACTCCAGCCACCCTAGTCATAGACTGTTCTCTCTGCTACCGCACGGCAAGCGGTACCGGAGTGCCAAGTCTAGGTCCAAAATACTTCTCAACAGCTTCTACCCCCAAGCCATAAGACTCCTGAACAGCTAATCATGGCTACCCGGACTATTTGCACTGCCCCCCCCACCCCATCCTTTTTACGCTGCTGCTACTCTGTTAAGTATTTATGCATAGTCACTTTAACTCTACCCACATGTACATATTACCTCAACTACCTCAACTAGCCGGTGCCCCCGCACATTGACTCTGCAACGGTACCCCCCTGTATATATAGCCTCCCTACTGTCACTTTATTTTACTTCTGCTCTTTTTTTTCTCAACACTTTTTTTGTTGTTGTTTTATTTTATTTCACCTTTTATATAACCAGGTAAGCCAGTTGAGAACAAGTTTTTTTTTTCTCAACACTTTTTTGTTGTTGTTTTATTTTAAAAATAAATGCACTGTTGGTTAAGGGCTGTAAGTAAGCATTTCACTGTAATGTCTGCACCTGTTGTATTCGGCGCATGTGACCAATAAAATTTGATTTGATTTGAACTGTGCTATGCTAGGTTATGGTGTGCTGTACTGTGCTATTCTGTGTTAAATTAGGCTGTTTCCTCTCAGATTGATAAAGAGATAGTGCTGCTGAGTGTGCTGAAGGAGCCAGTGAGCCGCTCCATCTTCGACTACTCCCTGCGCTCCAAAGACATCGGCAGCCTCTTCCGCCACCTGCTGCTGCGGCAGAAGAAGCGCAGCGGCTCACTCCCAGAATGCCCCATTCCGGAGGACCCCGCCATCGCCCAGCTGCTTAAGAAACTGCTCTCGCAGGTCAGAGGGCGGGGGTGATGTGTCTCGATGTGACATGGATGGGAAATGTATGTTCTCCATATAATGCACAACTTTTGACCATTATTGTTATGATGATGATCAACGATGATGATGATGATGATAATTGATTATTCTAGGGGATGACGGAGGCTGAAGAGGACAAGCTGCTAGCACTGAAGGACTTCATGCTCAAGTCCAACAAGGCCAAGGCCAACATGGGAGACCAGAGCCACCTGGGGGAGGCGGTCCAGAGTGGGGTCATTGACCTGGCCACGCTGGGCATCATGGGACGTCAGGTGGACCTGGTCAAACCCAAACAGGAGGCCGAGGACAAGCGAGGTAGGGACGCCACTGCCACCTGGTGGTCAAAGTACACCCCTGTAATAGCAGAGATGGTTACACAAACCCAAAAGCTGCATTTACACAGACCACACAATTCTGATCTTTTGGCCAATTTTTGTCAAAAGAGCTAATCTGATTGGTAAAAAGACTAATTAGTGAAACAAAATATTGGAAATGGGCTGCCTGTGTAAACACAGCCAAATTGACCCTTAGCCTTAAGACACTTGTGTGTGTATAGACACTGAAAGGATTGGATAGGTTGATATTATAGTTGATATATTCTCACCATGTTTGATGTCAATGACTTGTCGTTTATCTGTTTGCAGACTTCATCGCCACAGCATCTGGTATATTGCTGGTGTGGTTTTGCCTGTAATGATGTGCATTACAAATAATCCCATCCAGACATCATTTCCCCCAGATTACCCACATCGCTTCATTACATTTAATTCATTTGATGGGTAAAACTGCATCAGGAGAAGCAGAGTTTTCACATTTTCTCATGACCTCTCTAGCTGTCTACCAATGACAGAGCAGTACATGTTAGTGTTCAGCACATACACATCTCCTTTTCCCTGTAATCAAATAAAATGTCAGACTGGCCTTGAGTTCTGTTAACATACCAGGCAGACTCCCCTTAGGGGCATCAATATTTGTTAAAAAGACATGTGTGCTCTCTGGCAGTAGTGTAAACAATGGATCTAAGGCCCTTAGTCTGCTTAAGTAACACTATACCAGTTAAATCCCATATGGGTCTAGAGATTAGATTCCATGGTATTCAATATAAAGTATTTATTCAAGCACATACTGAAAGATTGTGTTGTGTATCTACGCCATAGGGATAACAGGTATATTAACATCTAACATCTTTGGTGTTTTGGAGTGTTTTTTCATAGACACTGTTAGTAGCTTGTCTGACATAACTTACCGTGGGCTAAGAGTGACTGTGTGTTGCAGCTGGTATGTTTCAATCGCATGGAACTGTCCTTTTGGAGTGTTGGACTGCTGCTGGTGACTAATTTAACTACTCACCCTAACATGTCCTGTGATTAGCATATCTCCCAGCTCCAACTGCTTCGTGTAGTCTGGTGGTCTTAACCTGTTGTATCTGCATTGGCCTTCAACTCCTTTAATGCCTGCCATCTCCCATTGGTATTTTCATTAGACGTTAGAAACCGTAGTGCCTTCTCCATGGCTTATTGGAATAGCTGAAAATTGGTAGGCCCCTTCAACTTAATGGCTATTCAATCCAACAGTCCCCAAGCTTTTGACCTCCAGCTGATTGCTTCTTAACTAGTGTTTCTTAGCTTTTTCTTGGTTTTTTTCTCTCTCGCTTCAGCACGGAAACACACCAAACAGGACTCAAACATGAATGAAGAGTGGAAGAGCATGTTTGGCTCTCAGGAGCCAGCGGCTACAGCACCACAGCCCCCGACGGTACATAACGGGTTAACCTATGATGTCTGTAGCGGGGGGCGCGAGGGTTGAATGATCGACCGATTGATTGATATACTAAGTGATTGATTTAATAGCCTGGTCCAGTCTGGTAGTCTATCTTCTATCTCTGTGTACTCCACCAGGTGCCTGAAGGGGCGGGGACTCAGACCAGGAAGAGCACAGCCTCCCCTGGTGTCCCTGTGGGGCAGTCTGCAGGCGCAGTCTCCACCTACCAGCGTCGTCTCAACACGTGCAAGGCGGAGCTTCAACATCTGGTGCAGCAGAAGAGGGAACAGTGCAGCGCAGAGCGCATGGCCAAGCAGATGATGGAGAGCGCTGAATGGGAGAGCCGTCCGCCTCCGCCAGGTAAAGTAGTGCCACTGACACAACAGGCTAGGCCATAATCACTCCACAAGTGATTCTTTTTTGGTCATTGTATTATTGAATATACCACTAGCGGTGTGTTTCTTGCCAATTTGGATTAAGCACAGCAGAAATGTCAACAAGCAGTAGGGTTAGTCGGGGCCCGTCCACATTGTGTTGTTGTTTTGTTCTGCAGGGTGGCACCCTAAGGGTCTTCTAGTGGCCCACCTCCATGAGCACAAGTCTGCTGTCAACCGTATCCGTGTGTCAGACGAGCACTCCATCTTCGCCACGGCCTCCAACGACGGCACCGTCAAGGTCTGGGACAGCCAGAAGATGGAGGGCAAAACCACCACCACCAGGTATGCTAACCAAGTAGTAACCAATAACCAACCAGTTAACCAAGTAGTAACCAACAACCAACCAGTTAACCAAGTAGTAATCAACAACCAACCAGTTAACCAAGTAGTAACCAACAACCAACCAGTTAATCAAGTAGTTGTGGTTGCCTCCCCTTTTTTTTGTTTAATGAGAGAGAGAAGAGAGAATGTTTTTTTCAACAGTACAAGTGGCAGCAACATGCTGAATTGTGAGTGCAAAAAAATGATGTTCATCAACTGTTCAGCAGGCGAACCATGGTTGGGATGGCGCTGCAACCGAAACGCTCAGTCCTGCTGTGGATCAGCTCCAGTTTAGCTAAAGCTGGAATCCGTAGCAGTGAAACTGACACGCCCGTTCGCGGTATTACAACAACAAAGACGTTACTTCAAACAACGAACATCGTTTTTTTTTCCCTCGGACTTCATTGCACGTCATTGAACGCGCGATAGAACAGCAGATTATGTACTATGATTTTTGTTTACCACGATGCAGGATGCTCCACATTTCAAAAACAATAACAAATGTGCCTGCGCCTGCGGCCACCAGTGGCACTGTTTCACCTTATGCAGATCTCAGCTTTAAGGAGTGGTTCTGGTGTAGACTTAGACCATCATTGGGGTGGGAGCATATGGCAGAAGGGATCATATTTTAGAAGTGATCTTACAAAGGATCTTGAGACTTTCTCAGCGTGTGTAGAGTGATGGTAGGTCCATATTGGTGTGTGTAGTGATGGTAGGTCCAGATTGGTGTGTGGTGATGGTAGGTCCAAATTGGTGTGTGTAGATGGTAGGTCCAGATTGGTGTGTGTGGTGATGGTAGGTCCAGATTGGTGTGTGTAGTGATGGTAGGTCCAGATTGGTGTGTAGTGATGGTAGGTCCAGATTGGTGTGTGGTGATGGTAGGTCCAGATTGGTGTGTGTGGTGATGGTAGGTCCAGATTGGTGTGTGTGGTGATGGTAGGTCCAGATTGGTGTGTGTGGTGATGGTAGGTCCAGATTGGTGTGTGGTGATGGTAGGTCCATATTGGTGTGTGTGGTGATGGTAGGTCCAGATTGGTGTGTAGTGATGGTAGGTCCAGATTGGTGTGTGGTGATGGTAGGTCCAGATTGGTGTGTGTGGTGATGGTAGGTCCAGATTGGTGTGTAGTGATGGTAGGTCCAGATTGGTGTGTAGTGATGGTAGGTCCAGATTGGTGTGTGGTGATGGTAGGTCCAGATTGGTGTGTGTGGTGATGGTAGGTCCAGATTGGTGTGTGTGGTGATGGTAGGTCCAGATTGGTGTGTGTGGTGATGGTAGGTCCAGATTGGTGTGTGTGGTGATGGTAGGTCCAGATTGGTGTGTAGTGATGGTAGGTCCAGATTGGTGTGTGGTGATGGTAAGTCCAGATTGGTGTGTGTGGTGATGGTAGGTCCAGATTGGTGTGTGTGGTGATGGTAGGTCCAGATTGGTGTGTAGTGATGGTAGGTCCAGATTGGTGTGTGGTGATGGTAGGTCCAGATTGGTGTGTGTAGTGATGGTAGATCCAGACTGGTGTGTGTAGTGATGGTAGGTCCAGATTGGTGTGTGTGGTGATGGTAGGTCCAGATTGGTGTGTGTAGTGATGGTAGATCCAGACTGGTGTGTGTAGTGATGGTAGGTCCAGATTGGTGCATTTGTCTGAGTAGGTGTAGTGTAAGTGTACCCATTAAGCCCACTTCCTTATCTTTAAGATAAAAAAATGTGTGACACCAGAAACAAAATTGTAGACCTGCACCAGGCTGGAAAGACTGAATCTGCAATAGGTAAGCAGCTTGGTTTGAAAAAATCAACTGTGGGAGCAATTATTAGGAAATGGAAGACATACAAGACCACTGATAATCTCCCTCGATCTGGTGCTCCACGCAAGATCTCACCCCGTGGGGTCAAAATGATCACAAGAACGGTGAGCAAAAATCCCAGAACCATACGGGGGGACCTAGTGAATGACCTGCAGAGAACTGGGACCAAAGTAACAAAGCCTACCATCAGTAACACACTACTCCGCCAGGGACTCAAATCCTGCAGTGCCAGACGTGTCCCCCTGCTTAAGCCAGTACATGTCCAGGCCCGTCTGAAGTTTGCTAGAGTGCATTTGGATGATCCAGAAGAGGATTGGGAGAATGTCATATGGTCAGATGAAACCAAAATAGAACTTTTTGGTAAAAACTCAACTCGTCGTGTTTGGAGGACAAAGAATGCTGAGTTGCATCCAAAGAACACCATACCTACTGTGAATCATGGGGGTGGAAACATCATGCTTTGGGGCTGTTTTTCTGCAAAGGGACCAGGACGACTGATCCGTGTAAAGGAAAGAATGAATGGGGCCATGTATCGTGAGATTTTGAGTGAAAACCTCCTTCCATCAGCATGACAATGATCCCAAACACACCGCCCGGGCAACGAAGGAGTGGCTTCGTAAGAAGCATTTCAAGGTCCTGGAGTGGCCTAGCCAGTCTCCAGATCTCAACCCCATAGAAAATCTTTGGAGGGGAGTTGAAAGTCTGTGTTGCCCAGCGACAGCCCCAAAACATCACTGCTCTAGAGGAGATCTGCATGGAGGAATGGGCCAAAATACCAGCAACAGTGTGTGAAAACCTTGTGAAGACTTACAGAAAACGTTTGACCTGTGTCATTGCCAACAAAGGGTATATAACAAAGTATTGAGAAACTTTTGTTATTGACCAAATACTTATTTTCCACCATAATTTGCAAATAAATTCATTAAAAATCCTACAATGTGATTTTCTGGAAATTTCTTTCTCATTTTGTCTGTCATAGTTGACGTGTACCTATGATGAAAATTACAGGCCTCTCTCATCTTTTTAAGTGGGAGAACTTGCACAATTGGTGGCTGACTAAATACTTTTTTCCCCCACTGTATATATTTTTTAAAGTAAAACTTCACATGAGAGATTCATCTTTCATGTTATCTCCACTTTTTGTATAAATAATTAGGGCAGTATATGTTAGAAATGTCTAAACTTAGATTTTGGTGGGCTTAATAGGGACACTTACCCTAGTTTAGCTGAGTAGGTGGTGAATACCGTTACCAGGATATAGGAGGTGAATACCGTTACCAGGATATAGGAGGTGAATACCGTTACCAGGATATAGGAGGTGAATACCGTTACCAGGATATAGGAGGTGCATACCGTTACCAGGATATAGGAGGTGCATACCGTTACCAGGATATAGGAGGTGCATACCGTTACCAGGATATAGGAGGTGCATACCGTTACCAGGATATAGGAGGTGAATACCGTTACCAGGATATAGGAGGTGAATACCGTTACCAGGAGAGTTACCGTTCATAGAAGGGAATCCGTCAATTGAAATAAATTCATTAGGCCCTAATCTATGGATTTCACATGACTGGGCAGGGGCGCAACCATGAGTGGGCCTGGGAGGGCATAGGCCCAGCCAATTGGAATTCGTTTTTCCCCACAAAAGGGCTGTATTACAGACAGAAATATTCATCAGCACTCAAGACATTTCAGCTTTTCATTTTGAATTAATTAAAACAAAATTCTAAAAACAGAATTCCACTTTGACATGATGGGGTATTGTGTGTTGGACAGTGACACAAAATCTTAATTTAATACATTTTAAATTCAGGCTGTATCATAACAAAATGTGGAAAAAGTCAAGGGGTGTGAATACTTTCTCAAGGTACTGTATATGTAGGTGTTTAAGGCGTCGGAGGAGGAACAGACTTCAGCTCGCCTTTTCACAGATGTGCTCTACTCTGGATAAGAGCGTCTGCTATAAATGACCAAAACGTTGATGGAAAAAGTAATGAACAACAGGCCTCAATCCAACCTGTGTGAATGTTTTGATGCTGTCTTACAGGTCAGTGCTGACGTACTCTCGCATCGGGGGCCACGTGAAGTCGTTGACCTTCTGTCAGGGGTCACATTACCTGGCTGCTGCCTCAGACAACGGTTCCATCCAGCTCCTGGCCATTGAGGCCAACAAGCCTCCCAAATCACCCAAGGTTAACCCATTTCAGACCAGGTATGTACTACCCATCAGGTGTTTATGAAGCATAAAGATGGTTTTATTTACTGTAGTTTATATAATAATAATAATTATTATTATTATTTATTGGCATTATGTAGTGCTTTTCTACGAACTGAGGTACTCCAAGCACTTTACATAGTAAGGGGGGAAACTCACCTCATCCACCACCAATGGACTTGCAGTATAATGTAGTTATCATGATCATGCCGTATCATTTAGATGCCACAGTGTAAATATTTAGTTAGTTATAACTACACAGTAACTGTTATATCGACTGTCCTCTCAGGTTCCTGGACCAGAAGGATGACGGCTGCGTGGTGGACGTCCACCATTTTAATTCTGGAGCCCAATCTGTGCTGGCCTACGCCACGGTGAACGGCTCCCTGGTGGGCTGGGACTTGCGCTCCAACTCCAACGCCTGGACCCTCCGCCACGACCTCCGACTGGGTCTTATCACCTCCTTCACTGTGGACATGCACCAGTGCTGGCTCTGCCTAGGTACGTGGATGTTGGTGTGAGCACGTGGGTGGATGTGGGTCGTGTGTGGTGCATGTCGTGTGTATGAAAAATGTAAATGAATTTAGTCTGAAAACTGTATTGTACTTAAACAGAGTTGTGACTTATCTGACATGCACTTATCAGGAGTCAACTGAATCCCATTCTGATTCTTCCACACACAGGTACAAGCAACGGCACTATGGCATGCTGGGACATGCGGTTCCAGCTCCCCATCTCAAACCACTCCCACCCTGCCCGAGCACGAATCAGACGGCTGCTCATGCACCCGCTCTACCAATCCTCCGTCATCGCTGGTGAGACTCGATGTCATCATATTATTTATCTTTATTAACAAAACCTCAACTTTTTGGGGTCTTTCTTTGAGGGGCAATTCAAACTATTATTTGTGTATTTTGTTGCTGTTTTGTAGCAGTCCAGGGCAACAATGAGGTATCCATGTGGGACATGGAGACTGGGGACAGGAAGTTCACGCTGTGGGCCAGCTCTGCTCCCCCTCTCTCAGAGATGCAGCCGTCCCCCCACAGTGTCCATGGGATCTACTGCAGCCCTGCAGACGGGAACCCCCTCCTCCTCACAGCCGGCTCTGACATGAGAATCAGGTATGGTTGCTATACTCTTGACTGGACTAACCATCCTTCTGATATATTTAACCCAGTTTTGACCACGTATGTTTACTGGATGACATTTTAAGTTTGTGTTTGACGATGTGGCTTAGCCAAGAAGTGTGTTGGATGGCGTTTGCTTTTTTTTTTTTTTTTGTGAGTTGTCTTTTTTCTATACTGTGTGTGTGTGTTTATTCCCAGGTTCTGGGACTTGGCCTACCCAGAGAGGTCCTACATCGTGGCAGGTGGAGCCAATGAACCGCTGCACTGTCCCTCAGTCCTCTACAGCCGCAAGATCATCGAGGGCACCGAGGTTGTACAGGTATGCCCTGATAGGACGGCGGCGGTGTATTCAGTGTATTCCTCTAAGCACCTGGTCCTACAATGAGGTGTTCAATACATCATTTTTGTCCCCGGAGAGCAATTAATTTGCAGCATTATATAAACCTGTATGACTAAGAAACAACAGACAGGTAGAGATTGACCTACATTCCCTGTCCTGTCATTCCCTGCAGGAGATCCACAGCAAACAGAAGAGTGGAGCCACAGAGGACACCCCACGCAGGGGTCCCGAGTCCCTCCCCGTGGGCCACCATGACATCATCACTGACATCGCCACCTTCCAGACCACACAGGGCTTCATCGTCACTTCGTCCAGAGACGGCATCGTCAAAGTCTGGAAATAAATTGCCGCTTTCAGGCCCTCCCACTCTCGCTGATCTACTGTTTTGATCTACTGTTGTAGACTTTTGTACATAATATATTTTAAAGCTAATTAATATAAGAGAAGCTTCTAGAAATCCTGTTGCAAAATATGAGTAGATGTTAACACTTTGTTTGTAATGACATTCACTGAAGTCACAATTATGCAATGCCTGATATCTGTTTGTTAAACTGCTCAAAAGCAACTGTTCAAGAAGTGTCAATAAAGTTTGGTATGATGAATGAACCCTTTATGAACTACTACTTAACTCAGCAAAAAAAGAAATGTCCCTTTTTCAGGACCCTGTCTTTCAAAGATCATTTGTAAAAATCCAAATAACTTCACAGATCTTCATTGTAAAGGGCTTAAACACTGTTTCCCATGCTTGTTCAATGAACCATAAACAATTAATGAACATGCACCTGTGGAACGGTCGTTAAGACACTAACAGCTTACAGACGGCAGGCAATTAAGGTCACAGTTATGAAAACGTAGGACACTAAAGAGGCCTTTCTACTGACTCTGAAAAACACCAAAAGAAAGATGCCCAGGGTCCCTGCTCATCTGCGTGAACGTGCCTTAGGCATTACATTTTACATTTTTAGTCATTTAGCAGACGCTCTTATCCAGAGCGACTTACAGTTAGTGAGTGCATATATATACTATATATATATTTTTTCATACTGGCCCCCTGTGGGAATCGAACCCGCAACCCTGGCGTTGCAAACGCCATGCTCTACCAACTGAGCTACATCCCTGCCGGCCATTGCCTCCCCTACCCTGGATGACGCTGGGCCAATTGTGGGTCTCCCGGTCGCGGCCGGCTACGACAGAGCATGCTGCAAGGAGGCATGAGGACTGCAGATGTGCCAGGGCAATAAATTGCAATGTCCGTACTGTGAGACGCCTAAGACAGTGCTACAGGGAGACAGGACGGACAGCTGATCGTCCTCGCAGTGGCAGACCACGTGTAACAACACCTGCACAGGATCGGTACATCCGAACATCACACCTGCGGGACAGGTACAGGATGGCAACAACAACTGCCCGAGTTATACCAGAACACACAATCCCTCCATCAATGCTCAGACTGTTCGCAATAGGCTGAGAGAGGCTGGACTGAGGGCTTGTAGGCCTGTTGTAAGGCAGGTCCTCACCAGACATCACCGGCAACAATGTCGCTTATGGGCACAAACCCACCGTCGCTGGACCAGACAGGACTGGCAAAAAGTGCTCTTCACTGATGAGTCGCGGTTTTGTCTCACCAGGGGGGATGGTCGGATTTGCGTTTATCGTCGAAGGAATGAGCGTTACACAGAGGCCTGTACTCTGGAGCGGGATCGATTTGGAGGTGGAGGGTCCGTCATGGTCTGGGGCGGTGTGTCACAGCGTCATAGGACTGAGATTGTTGTCATTGCAGGCAATCTCAACGCTGTGCGTTACAGGGAAGACATCCTCCTCCCTCATGTGGTACACTTCCTGCAGGCTCATCCTGACATGACCCTCCAGCATGACAATGCCACCACCCATACTGCTCGTTCTGTGCATGATTTCCTGCAAGACAGGAATGTCAGTGTTCTGCCATGGCCAGCGAAGAGCCCAGATCTCAATCCCATTGAGCACGTCTGGGACCTGTTGGAATGGAGGGTGAGGGCTAGGGCCATTCCCCCAAGAAATGTCTGGGAACTTGCAGGTGCCTTGGTGGAAGAGTGGGGTAACATCTCACAGCAAGAACTGGCAAATCTGGTGCAGTCCATGAGGAGGAGATGCACTGCAGTACTTAATGCAGCTGGTGGCCAGACCAGATACTGACCCCCCCTTTGTTCAGGGACACATTATTCAATTTCTGTTAGTCACATGTCTTTGTAACTTGTTCAGTTTATGTCTCAGTTGGTGAATCTTATGTTCATACAAATATTTACCAATGTTAAGTTTGCTTAAAATAAATGCAGTTGACGTTTCTTTTTTTGCTGAGTTTATGTGTGTCTGTGAGACCCCTTCAGATTATTAACACACAGTATCATAGACAAACAGTAGACTGACAGGACCTAGTCTCATGCCCCGTGGGAGCGACTGCCTTGGTAACACTGTGTGACATGACAACACTGTCGTAATTGCAATTGGAGATGGAAACTCTTGTGACGTGTTTGTGTGTGTGTGTGTGTGTGTGTGCGTGTTTGCATATGGTTGTGTGTGTGAGACACTTCCAGACTCGGTTCGATGACTGTGTGGCACCAGCGAGAATACACACTCCCACGGGTCATGCACGGCTAAATTGGGCTCAGAAGATGTGACACATTATTCAATTTCTGTTAGTCACATGTCTGTGGAACTTGTTCAGTTTATGTCTCAGTTGTTGAGTCTTGTTATGTTCATACAAATATTTACACATGTTAAGTTTGCTGAAAATAAACGCAGTTGACAGTGAGAGGACATTTCTTTTTTTGCTGAGGTTATGAACTCTACAGTATTTATTTAGCACTATAGTCTTCTCTCATAGTCTCAAAGTTGTAACGTTAACAAAACAGGCCTTGACCAGGACTGAAACCAACCCTTGGCATGAACAGTGTCCACATTCTCAAAGCTGTTATCAATGACAACTGTCACAAGTTTTATTTGTATATCAAAACAAAACACACATATCCATTCATGGCAGGATTAATGCAGGGGCTTACTGGGGCTGAAGCCCCCAGACCCAGGCCCGTGGGGGGCCCAATAGGCAGTTTTTAAAAAAGAAATAAGGAAATATATACAGTATATATTATACAGTATATGTATATATTGAGTATTTTTTTTACTGCAACCATGAGAGGACTCAGGAGCCCGCTCTCAATGAGTGTAGACAACCTGCTGCCGCTCTGTTAATCGTCAGATGGGGGGAGGAGAGGAGGTAGGGGGCCCACATGGGTAACTTGGGGGCCCTGCCTTGATTGGGGAACTGACTAATTAAAAAAATTAACTGCATAATAAAGAGAGAGGCAAAAAAAAAAAAAAAAACGTTTTTCAAATCCAGCACAGGAGCTCACACATACATAAAGTGTCTAATAGGGGTGTTAGGCAACCACAAGCTGCCAGAACAGCTTCAATGCGCCTTGGCATAGATTCTACAAGTGGACCTAAACCATGCCAGGAAACTGCACCCCACACCATAAAATATACTTTGTATACCTCCTTTACTTAAAGTGTTTCCTTTATTTAGGCAGTTACCGGTATGCCTATAGTCGGAAAGGCCACAGCTTGGGCAGCATATGCGCCAAATATATGTTACAGCTTGTTGCGTTGTGGCCATAGATTTATAATCCATAGAAGGGTTTTGGAACCTCTTACCCTGGCAATTTGACTGTTAAACTCATGGGTACTAGCAATGGCTGACAGTCCTGATTTGAATGGGAACAGCCATCTATGGAATATATTTCTATGGTTGGTTGCTGCTGTAGGTTTTCCTTTTGCAGATTTAAAAATACAATCGCGGGAAAAACTTACAGTTTGGAAAGCAAATACATACTGCTGAAAGAGAAGACTAATCTGCCTGTAGAACAAATATAAATACATTCCTCAACTCCCAATTTTTTGTGAACAGCAGCACTGTTTTTAAAAGTAGCTCATCTTGAGATAAGCTATTGCCACGACGACGAGTGCATCGGCCACCACTGTGAGTAGCCCATGGCAAAGGGTGGTTACTTTGAAGAATCTAAAATCTAAAATATATTTTGATTTGTTTAACACTTTTTTGGTTACTACATGATTCCATATGTGTTATTTCATAGTTTTGATGTCTTCACTATTATTCTACAATGAAGTAAAAATAAAGAAAAACCCTTGAATGAGTAGCTGTGTCCAAACTTTTGACTGGTACTGTATATGCACATGTATTTCCTTCTAATATTGTACATATCTGGGTGTCTCTTCATTGGCCTGGGCTATTGTTATGATTTCTTAATCCGGCCCTGTATCCATTCAGAATCTATATCAGTAGAATAAGGTCATAAGAGCATCAAAAATAAACTGACCGCTAAGGAATTTGTGCAGTTTTATTTTCAACACTTAGCACCAAATGGTAAAGTTAGAGGAAACAGACACACAGTGCAACAAATCCTATTTACAAACACTGAGCGGATGACATACAACCTGAATTTACAGCTACGGTAAACATCCAAGCTCCAGAAGTTAACAGTGCATTGCCTTTCATAGTGGGATTATTAAGAACACTTGCTATGACTGGAGTGGTGCTTGAGTTGGTTTGGTAGCTGTTGATCTGTGAAATTAGGGTGGAAAATAGCACCAAGGGGTCATACAGGTAGTTTTATTGCTGTAAGGTCATTCTCACAAAAGCATCAGTGCCCTTATGTATGTTTGTTTCATGCCTACATGAGAGTCAAATTTGTTACTTAGGTCTGCTTGAACAGACTTTAATAAAATAGAAAAATATTCATTTTTACCCAAAAGAAGAACAAATAAATGCTAAAGATAAGGCCTAGAGTTATTTATACAGACAGTGCTGTTTTTGATGTTCACACCTTCAGCTCTATTCAGGGTTTTAGATGTGTGGAGTTGTGCGTTTTAATGCTTTCTCCTCAGACAGAGGCCTTCGCAAGCCTCCTGCGTCTCGAAGCGGTTACCGTTGCCGCCACAGCCGCCATACCAGAAACGGGAGCACTCGCTCTGTGTCGTGTCAAAGTACCACTTCAGAGTGTAGTTCTGACAACCTCCCTCGTCCTGTTTGAGGAAACATGCATCTGGGAAAGAGGAGGGAGAGGTAACGGGGCAAAGGAGAGAAATGGGAGAGGATTCAGGGGAAACCAAAAGAGAGAGGGGGAAGGAAAGAGAGGGGGATAGAAAAGAGAGAGGGGAGAGGAAAGAGAGAGGGGAAATGAAAGAGAAAGGGGGGAGGGAAGAGAGAGGAGAGAGGAATGAGAGAGGAGAGAGGAAAAAGAGAGGGGAGAGGAAAGAGAGAGGGGAGAGGAAAAAGAGAGGGGAGAGGAAAGAGAGAGGGGAGAGGAAAGAGAGAGGGGAGAGGACAAAGAGAGGAGAGGATTCAGGAGAAAACAGTGAAAGAGGAGAAAAGAAAGAGAGAGGGGAGAGGAAATAGAGAGGAGAGAGGAAAGAGAGAGGAGAGAGGAAAAAGAGAGGGGAGAGGAAAGAGAGAGGGGAGAGGAAAGAGAGAGGGGAGAGGAAAGAGAGAGAGGGGAGGAAAGAGAGAGGGGAGAGGAAAGAGAGAGGGGAGAAGAAAGAGAGAGGGGAGAGGAAAAAGAGAGGGGAGAGGAAAGAGAGAGGGGAGAGGAAAGAGAGAGGAGAGAGGAAAGAGAGAGGAAAGAGAGAGGAAAGAGAGAGGAGAGAGAAAAGAGAGAGGGGAGAGGAAAGAGAGAGGGGAGAGGAAAGAGAGAGGGGAGAGGACAAAGAGAGGAGAGGATTCAGGAGAAAACAGTGAAAGAGGAGAAATGAAAGAGAGGGGAGAGAGGAAAGAGAGAGGAGAGAGGAAAGAGAGAGGGGAGAGGAAAGAGAGAGGGGAGAGGACAAAGAGAGGAGAGGATTCAGGAGAAAACAGTGAAAGAGGAGAAAGGAAAGAGAGGGGAGAGAGGAAAGAGAGAGGGGAGAGGAAAGAGAGAGGTGAGAGGAAAGAGAGAGGAGAGAGGACAAAGCCAAAGGTTGAGACTCATGCCTTTTACACTATTGTACAGACCCGAGCCTGCTGTCTATTCACATTTATTATTGCATACAAAATTAGAGAGAGATGTGGTCCTTACCCTGGTTAAGAACTATACTTTCCTCTGTCCTCAGGAGGGATGCGTGATCTGTGAACACAGAACATTATAAATCTCTGGTGTAGTGCTGTGAATGATGAGCTCGCAGCTGACACGACAGCAAGAAACAACATGACAACTGAAAAAAATGGCATCAAACCTTTGTCATTTCATTTCTGTAATTGCCATACTGCTTAAACAAGGTTTATTACAGTCACTGATGTTAGGGGTTCAGCTCATTAGAATTATCTTGACTGAAAGCATCCTGATTTGAGAATGCAAATAGAACTAGTGTCCTCTTCTCATGCAGCATGCATTATGTACTTCAGCATTTGACCAACAGTACAACAGCCTTTGTAATTCAGGTTGTGCCTAACAGACCTTTATATCTATGATATCCACATGATGTTCAGTAGAGGTGGTAGCAGTAGAGGGCTGGGGTGACTTACTGTAAGTGCCACACGTCTCGAAGCATTCGTTTTCCGTGCTAAAACGGTTGGCGTTACCGTCGCAACCGCTGTACCAGAAGGGTGAGCATGCACCGAGCTTTGTTAAAGTGCCATCACTGGGCATAGTCCCCGCAGTTGGTGCCACTATCGACATCCAACTTACAGTGAGCTGAAAGCAGAACAAGCGGGTTTGTAAACGAGGAAGGAAGACATGCAGCACGCGGTCGCAAACTGAGACTACTCACGCAGTGGGATACGAGGGGACACGTGAGGGAGAGAGAAATATAAGTTATGATATAACTGTGGGGTTACTGATTACCATTTGAGTTTGGCTGTGGCCGGGGGGGTGAAGTGGCTCCATCTCCCCTGGAGAAGGCATGTATAAGGTCAACCTGGTCAAGAGCTGTCTGAGTCTGAAATACACCTGTGTGCTCCAGGAACTCCCCCTGCTTTGTATCCATGTCCTCCTCCTCTTCCTCTGTCCCCACCTCCCACTCTGCCTGTCCTTGTCCCTGTCCGTGTCCCTTTCCATGTCCCTGTCCGTGTCCGTGTCCGTGTCCCTGTCCGTGTTCCTGTCCGTGTCCCTGTCCGTGTTCCTGTCCTTGTCCTTGTCCGTGTCCGTGTCCGTGTCCGTGTCCGTGTCCCTGTCCGTGTTCCTGTCCGTGTCCCTGTCCGTGTTCCTGTCCTTGTCCGTGTCCGTGTCCGTGTCCGTGTCTCTGTCCGTGTCCCTGTTCCTGTCCCTGTCCGTGTTCCTGTCCGTGTTCCTGTCCCACCATCAGCTCACACTTCAGTTTGAGATGGGCAGGAGGGTAGCTGTTCATTCCCTCTGAAATAGTGTGGGAGGAGTGAGAGCATTAGGACACACGGTAGCACACACAACAACAACTCATTGATCAGAACACATGTTCAAATGTATGATCTGTTCTGGCATAATTATCTCTCCCTCAAGAGACAACCAGATGAAGAAGCATGTTAGTGTTCCTTACTGCTGAGGACCCCGAGGAAGGCTCTGAAGAAGCGCTGTGCGTAGCCTCTCTCCCACTCCTTCACGTGCCACAGATGGAGCAGGTGCTGCTCTGACGGCGTGCTCGCCAACTCTTCCACCTGGGTGCTGTTGTAAAGGTTGCCCACCGTGATCACAAACAGGGAAATGCCCTTACACTTGGCCTTCTGGGAAATGTAGGCCAGCTTGGCCTGGTCCCAGTAGGCTGTCTCGGCCCCCACCACAGCCAGCACCACTCTACTCTTCCTGGGCCTGGTGGCCTTGGGGAACACCTCGGTCAGAGCGTACTCCAGGGTCTGCCCCAGAGACGACACTCCTCCCTGCTGCTGCATGTTCCTCAGGTGTGTCTCTAGACCGATGTGGTGGTGATACTTCTGCAGGTCAAACTCTACCTTGACGGCCTGGGTCAGGGAAGTCTGGGGGAGCAGAGAGCCACTGGTCTGGAGAAGTGCTACCCTGGCACGGCCGTCAGCGACGCCGGGTTTGGGGCTCCAGGCTACCTGCTTCACCACTGAGCCCAGAAGCTCCTGGACACCAGCGTACTGGTCGGCCCGGATCTCCCTTGAACCGTCCACCACCATGGTCAGGTCCATATCCACCACCAGGGGCAGCTGAGCATCAGTAAAGTCACACTCCTGGGCTGGTTTACAGTGGTCTGATGGACACACAGAACCAGAGCTTAGAGATAGTAGTAGTAGTAGTAGTAGTAGTAGTAGTAGTAGTAGTAGTAGTAGAAAACTGTATTATTTATGCCCAAGGGGAACATTGGTTCTACAGCAGAATTAACCATAAGAGCAAGACATACATTGTCACCAAATAAGACTAAAGTTTCTGCGCTTCAACTGCTGGAATAAAGTAATTCAAAGGGAAATATTTTGTCCCTGTGTGCTTACCGTAGCAGATGACGCAATCTTTGATTCTTGTCAGCACAGCATTTTGGTCCTGTGACCTATCCACCAGCCGAACAAGGATGAAGCTGCCCGTGTCATCAGCCTGCGCCACAACAAAACAAAAACACATATGGGCTGCATTTCAATCCACCAACCTTTCTACTGCCCCTGTTTACTACCCCTTCCCAGAAAGCATCTGTTTGTAATTGTACGTCAAAAGCCCGTTGAACATCGGGGGCGTTCCTCATGGCGATGACAGCAGGAGCGATGTTCAGGGCCTTGAACTCCATGGCGGCCGTAACGATGGCAGCACTGTCCACAGAGGGCCCGTTGGTGAAGAACACGGCCACCTTCCTCATCGTCAACGCTTTACGGATGCGCTTGAAGACATGGCGCCCCACGAAGCGCATGGCCGCCCCAAGATGGCGCCGGTTGGACGTTCGTTCCAGTGCGATGTTTCGGATGGCCTCCAACAACTCCCGCTTGTGTTGGTAGTCCTGGAATCGGATCATGTACTTGGTGTTGGCACTGTAGGATATCACGGCAACACGTGCACCCGTCGGGCAGTTGCTCTCGGCGATGGCAACGTCGTCCAATAGGGAGAGGAGAGCTGAGCGCATCCTCTCGAACGCGGCAGGCTGCACATCCTGTGACATATCCAGAGCAAAGACCAGCTCTGTGGGGTAGGCTGGGCATGCTGCCTGGCCTGGGTGAGAGAGGGAAAGGGAGGGAGAGAGAGAGGTACAGAGAGAGAGAAGGGGAGATAAGGGGAGAGAGGGACAGAGAGAGGGGGTGAGGGGGGCAATGGTAGGGAGAGGGGGGCAATGGTAGGGAGATGAAAAACAACTATGTTGAATGACAACCATTCATAACATCACTTTGCCAAGAGTTCTGGTTTGATTACACCAGAATCTACAGTCAATGTGCAATAAGTCAGGTACATACATTTACTTGGACGATAAAGGGTTAATGGAGACATACCTTGAGAGCATGCTGTTTGGGGGAGAAAAATATCATAGTTTAGAGACTAAATTAGCAATGAATTCATCTTTGCTTATGAAAACATGACCTTAGCAGCAATAATGCAATTGACACAGCTGATCTTTTTCTTACAAAAAATATAGAGTAGGAATACCAAGGGCTTACCACAGTTGTCACGGATATAGGTAGTCAGCTGGCATTCCTAGGGAGACAAATAAAATAACATGTTAAATAGCTCTCAAGATTCTCTATATAAAAAATATATAGTTAAATTGGAACAAGTATCAGACAGAATGCACATACAGACATCGCTCTCTCTCCTGGTCTGCCTCTAGGGCCCTAGATAGAAATAGAGAGTTAGTCATAAATCCACATGTAAACAGTGAATATTTTACCAATACTTTTACTGGAAAAACAACCAATACTAGAACTACTATTATTATTCATTTGAAACAAATAATAATAATAATAATAATAATAATAAAATGAATACATGGGATTTGTAAAGTGCTTTTTAAAGATCAAAAAACGCAAATGATATACTAACAGTGTGTCCAGGTGGTCCAATGGATCCGGGGTCTCCTGACTCACCCGATCTGCCCGAGTTCCCCTGGTTCAATCACATCGTAACATTTTAACAGAAGTTTTATACATTTCAACACATACAGTGAGTGAAAAAATCCCCTGCTGATTTTGTATGTTTGCCCACTGACAAAGAAATGATCCCTCTATAATTTTAATGGTAGGTTTATTTGAACAGTGAGAGACAGAATAACAACAAAATATCCAGAAAAACGCATGTCAAAAATGTTATAAATTGATTTGCATTTTAATGAGGGAAATAAGTATTTGACCCCCTCTCAATCAGAAAGATTTCTGGCTCCCAGGTGTCTTTTATACAGGTAACGAGCTGAGATTAGGAGCACACTCTTAAAGGGAGTGCTCCTAATCTCAGCTTGTTACCTGTATAAAAGACACCTGTCCACAGAAGCAATCAATCAATCAGATTCCAAACTCTCCACCATGGCCAAGACCAAAGAGCTCTCCAAGGATGTCAGGGACAAGATTGGAGACCTACACAAGGCTGGAATAATAATAATAATAATAATAATATGCCATTTAGCAGACGCTTTTATCCAAAGCGACTTACAGTCATGCGTGCATACATTTTTGTGTATGGGTGGTCCCGGGGATCGAACCCACTACCTTGGCGTTACAAGCGCCGTGCTCTACCAGCTGAGCTACAGAGGACCACAATGGGCTACAAGACCATCGCCAAGCAGCTTGGTGAGAAGGTGACAACAGTTGGTGCGATTATTCGCAAATGGAAGAAACACAAAAGAACTGTCAATCTCCCTCGGCCTGGGGCTCCATACAATATCTCACCTCGTGGAGTTGCAATGATCATGAGAACGGTGAGGAATCAGCCCAGAACTACACGGGATAATCTTGTCAATGATCTCAAGGCAGCTGGGACCATAGTCACCAAGAAAACAATTGGTAACACACTACGCCGTGAAGGACTGAAATCCTCCAGCGCCCGCAAGGTCCCCCTGCTCAAGAAAGCACATATACAGGCCCGTCTGAAGTTTTCCAATGAACATCTGAATGATTCAGAGGAGAACTGGGTGAAAGTGTTGTGGTCAGATGAGACCAAAATCGAGCTCTTTGGCATCAACTCAACTCGCCGTGCTTGGAGGGGGAGGAATGCTGCCTATGACCCCAAGAACACCATCCCCACCGTCAAACATGGAGGTGGAAACAGTATGCTTTGGGGGTGTTTTTCTGCTAAGGGGACAGGACAACTTCACCGCATCAAAGGGACGATGGACGGGGCCATGTACCGTCAAATCTTGGGTGAGAACCTCCTTCCCTCAGCCAGGGCATTGAAAATGGGCCGTGGATGGGTATTCCAGCATGACAATGACCAAAAACACACGGCCAAGGCAACAAAGGAGTGGCTCAAGAAGAAGCACATTAAGGTCCTGGAGTGGCCTAGCCAGTCTCCAGACCTTAATCCCATAGAAAATCTGTGGAGGGAGCTGAAGGTTCGAGTTGCCAAACGTCAGGCTTGAAACCTTAATGACTTGGAGAAGATCTGCAAGGAGGAGTGGAACAAAATCCCTCCTGAGATGTGTGCAAACCTGGTGGCCAACTACAAGAAACGTCTGACCTCTGTGATTGCCAACAAGGGTTTTGCCACCAAGTACTAAGTCATGTTTTGCAGAGGGGTCAAATACTTATTTCCCTCATTAAAATGCAAATCAATTTATAACGTTTTTGACATACATGTTTCTGGATTTTGTTTTGTTATTCTGTCTCTCACTGTTCAAATAAACCTACCATTAAAATTCTAGACTGATCATGTCTTTGTCAGTGGGCAAACGTACAAAATCAGCAGGGGATCAAATACTTTTTTCCCTCACTGTACAAGTCCCTGTGGCCCAAGTGAAAAAGTACAACCCCTCAGAATCTAAGCAGTGGTGTTAGAATCTCTATTCTTGGGTCAAAGAGTGCATATGTGTGAGTATATACAGTTCTGGGGGTGATACTTTCTTTGGTTAGTCCCAAGAAGGTAGTTTGTAGATGGTTTGTAGATGTTCAATAACTGTCAACAACAAATCAACTAACTATCCACTAACCCTAGCCTTAACCCTTACCCTAACCCTTATTCTAAAGCTTACCCTTATCCTAACTGTAACCTTAGCAAGCAGTTGCTTATCAACATATAGTTTGTTGATAGTATGACCATCTGTAGAGCATCTACACTGAGTGTACAAAACATTAAGGACACCTTGCTAATATTGAGTTGCACCCCCACTATTTTGCCATTAGAACACCCTCAATTCTCCTCCCCTTCATCTACACTGATTTGAAGGTGATTTAACAAGTGACATCAATAAGGGATCATAGCTTTCACCTGGATGCACCTGGTCAGTCTATGTCATGGAAAGAGCAGGTGTCCTTAATGTTTTGTACACTGGGACTATCCAAATAAAGTGTGACTGTTCTGGGCACTAAAAACGTAGCCATATTGGCTGAACAATTGCAGCAAAGCATGTGAAACAGGGTGCTCTTGGGTCTTCTAGCAATAGTGTGAGTCTCACCACTCTGCCTTGGTTTCCTTTGGGGCCTGGACCTCCTTTGACTCCAAAATCACCATTTTCACCCTGAAGACGACAAACAGGAAAAAAGGTGTTGTTTACTTTTTGTGAGCTTCAGAATGCAATGTGTCATGACTGAATTCCAGCCTGGTTCTCTTATTCATTCTGAAAGTGGAGATTTTAAATCAATAACTGACCTGTAATCCAGGGTAACCATGGAAACCAGGCTCTCCCTTTAAAGTAAACACAATTCACAAGGAATGATTTATTAGTGTCCATCAAACATGTCTGTAATACAAATCTACTGTATATTAAAATCCTTTCATTTGGATGAAAAGACAATAGGCAGAATCTACCTCAGAACCAGATCTGATTAGTGAAGGTGCTGGAGGAAAAAGGAAAAACTAGAGAAATAGGAAAAAGTCTCTGCAGACTTCCAGTCAGATGCAAATGTATTTCATGTAGCTGAGCTTTCGGTCAGTCGACCTTCATTTGGATGAAAATATACATTTTATTTTATAATCTACAAAGTACATTTACAAACTTTTCCAATTGCTCCAAAGTGGAAACAATGCACTCATCAACTACTATTATGTCTACGGACAGCTGCTGTTGATCTGAGTACTGAGTAAGTGTACCTTACCTTCATTCCCTGGGGTCCGGGAGGTCCATGACCATCACTGCCATCAAGACCCTTTATCAAAGGAAACACACCATCACGTCCCATTCTTACATGACCTTACAAACACACCACAGTCTTACAGTGTGTATATGCGTGTATGTGTGCGTGCAGGTAAAGTGTGTAATGACAAGGCAACACCTTACCGGCATCCCTCTGGGCCCAAGTGTTCCAAGGGCTCCTTTGTCTCCTGGGTCCCCAGGTTGGCCCTGTGAGGAAACCACACAGTATTGGGTTGGAAGAAGGGCTATAAAACATTATTTTACAGGCATTTTTTTATGTATACTTCTTTTGTGTCTATATATAGTAAGTTTCAGTTGCACTGCAGCTCTGGTAACAAATTGTCCTACCAAGATGGCTAATGTTTTGTATTGTAAACTGTATTTACAAAGGTCAAAGGCAACGCACCTTCTGTCCATTCATCCCTCGCCTTCCTATGGATCCTTTACCACCAATAGTTCCAGGTGTCCCCTGAGGGAAAAGCCATTCATACACCATCATTACATGTCAAGATCGCATAACAGTAGGATCTACATATAAGGCATCTTCAATGTGGTCAGATGGAATGGAAGTAGAACGGTAGGAAAACTGACCTGAGGTCCAGGTAAACCCTGCAGGCCCCTGGGTCCGGGCTGGCCCAAGTCTCCTCTTATACCCTATGCACACAGGAGTGTAACATGTTCAGCAACTGTATCTGTGATACTGGGAGGACAGTTTCAAACGCTACAGAAGTGCATCAGTAGTAGTATTACTGTGGAGTTGTGGATGAGGGGAATGGGTATATATTACTTACCTGTGGTCCAGAAGGGCCAGGAATGCCTGGGAGTCCTACATCTCCTGGATCACCTGGTGTTCCCTGGACACACACACACACACACACACACAAAGAACATACAAATGGGGACATAAATATAGATAGATAGTAATCCTAGGGACTGTTATTCATGAAGTAGCTTTGTTGATAATGCTGCCTACTGTACCTTTGGACCAGGTAGACCTCTTCTTCCTTGAGGGCCCTACAAAGCAGAAGATGGGACATAATCATCATGTGACAATTGACCAAAAATGTGAGACAACATCAGTGTAACAGGACAAGGACAGCTTAGCAGAAATGAAACATGGCTCACTGGGTTTCCGACGATTCCACTTTCTGCTCGACGGCCCTCTTCTCCTGGGTCTCCCTGTCAGTGTGGAATGGAAGACGAGAGAGAAAGGGAGTGTGTTTGAGGGAGAGAGAGGATGTGAATAACAGCAGTGTTATCACCCTCCGGGACGGTAAGTGAATAATCCTGCTTTACTCACTAGAAAGAGACAGTTAAACTGATCTGGTACATGCAAATGAACTTGGTGAATAAGTGATTCTGATTCTTAGATCAGTACATTGACAGTGGCCAACTACATGCTACATACCAACTACATGCTACATACCAACTACATGCTACATACCGGTAACCCTGTGTTTCCCCTTCCTCCTTTGGGACCCGCGACAATGCTGTCCACGCCAGAGTCTCCCTAAAAGACCAGAGACTAACCTTAAGTAGCAGTTAGAAAACAAGATATAGAAACACTGCATTCGTTAGTCTAAACCACATGTGGCAAACTCATTCCAAACTCATTCCAAACTCATTCCAAACTCATTCCGAGTGTCTATCTGCGGGTTTTCGCTCCTCCCTTGTATTTGATTGATGAATTAAGGTCACTGATTTGTAAAACAAACTCCCCTCACCTGGTTGTCGAGGTCTTCATTGAAAGGAAACATTTAAAACAAGCAGGCTCTAGGCCCTAAACCATCTTAAATGATTTGCACTGTTAAATGGGGTCCATGTTTTATGTAACTTACAGGGTCACCTCTAAGTCCACGCTGCCCCTTCACTCCTGGCTCTCCTATGAGGCCGCTGTTGCCCTACAAGAGAACCCACCATCAAAAGGTTAGACATTAGAGAAGAGAATCGAGGAAGAGTAGGATATTGGTGACATAGGAGAATGATATTAATGACATAGGAGTAGTATGTTGCTGACATAGGAGCAGTATATTGGTGACATAGGAGTAGTATATTGGTGACATAGGAGTAGTATATTGCTGACATAGGAGTAGTATATTGGTGACATAGGAGTAGTATATCAGTGACATAGGAGTAGTATATTGGTGACATAGGAGTAGTATATCAGTGACGTAGGAGTAGTATATTGGTGACATAGGAGTAGTATATCAGTGACATAGGAGCAGTATATTGGTGACATAGGAGTAGTATATTGGTGAAATATATGAGAGGATGTGTTTACTGGGCTTCCTGGGTTTCCTCTCTCTCCTGCAGCTCCAGCTGTTCCAATCAGACCCTGTTCACCATCAACCCCATCAAGACCATTGTCTCCATCATCACCCTGCCATGGTAATGTGCACACTGACTCAGAACACACTCAGCAACAGCAAACACTTACATCCACACAATGAAAAAAAAAGCACCATGGTGAACCTGGTTTTCCATCGGTAAAGACAAAATACCTAGTAAACTGCAGCTAGAAAGGTTTATACTGTACACTACATTTAGCTGTGTGAATGTGGTATCAACAGCCTCATACACTTACCCTGTTCCCTCTGTAGCCTCTTGAGCCCTGTAAAAAAGCAGAGTCAGAGATCAGATTAGATGGGATTATTTTAGACAGGTAACTCCCCCGCATCATGGTTCAGAGATCAGATTAGATGGAATTATCTTGGACAGGTAACTGCCCTGTGTCATGGTTCAGAGATCAAATTAGATGGGATTATCTTGGACAGGTAGCTGCCCCATGTCATGGTTCAGAGATCAGATTAGATGGGATTGTCTTGGACAGGTAACTGCCCTGTGTCATGGTTCAGAGATCAGATTAGATGGGATTATTTTAGACAAGTAACTGCCCCGTGTCATGGTTCAGAGATCAGATTAGATGGGATTATTTTAGACAGGTAACTGCCCTGTGTCATGGTACAGAGATCAGATTAGGTGGGATTATTTTAGACAGGTAACTGCCCCGTGTTATGGTTCAGATTAGATGGGATTATCTTGGACAGGTAACTGCCCCCGGGTCATGGTTCAGAGATCCGATTAGATGGAATTATCTTGGACAGGTAACTGCCCTGTGTCATGGTTCAGAGATCAAATTAGATGGGATTATCTTGGACAGGTAGCTGCCCCATGTCATGGTTCAGAGATCAGATTAGATGGGATTGTCTTGGACAGGTAACTGCCCTGTGTCATGGTTCAGAGATCAGATTAGATGGGATTATTTTAGACAAGTAACTGCCCCGTGTCATGGTTCAGAGATCAGATTAGATGGGATTATTTTAGACAGGTAACTGCCCTGTGTCATGGTACAGAGATCAGATTAGGTGGGATTATTTTAGACAGGTAACTGCCCCGTGTTATGGTTCAGATTAGATAGGATTATCTTGGACAGGTAACTGCCCCCGGGTCATGGTAATCTGTGATCTAAAAGCAGATGTTGGGAAGACATCTAATGGGAAACATTCCAGGTCAGTAGTCCATCTGCTCACCTTGAGGCCTCTCCTCCCAGGACAGCCCTGTAGTCCCTGTGGGCCAGTGGGACCTGGTGGACCTCTCTCGCCCTGTGGGGAATCAGAGAGCGAGGACAAGGGTCATTGGTTTAAAGGTCAAAGGTCACATGTTATTAAACTGACATGTAGACCTTGCCCACCATCCACAACTCATATGTTTTGATTTGTCAGATGTCTGAATAACACACTGACAATTATTCTTCCCTCCCTGAAAACACACACTTACAATTCCCCCCTCCTCGCCAGGGAAGCCAGGGTGTCCTTTCGGTCCTGGCTGACTCTGTTAGGAGAGAAACGAAGAGCAAATAAGGAAACTGAAACTGGCAAAGGGAGTACTGAGGAAGTACATACACCCACATCTTCTTTACAGTATATCAACAGTGTTCACTTACTGTGTCACGACACATCTAAAACACTGTATCATTTTTTAAAGAAGGCTCAGAGGGCCTCACCTTTGTGCCTGGGCCTCCTCTGTTGCCAGGGATACCTTCATGTCCGGTGCACTTACACATCACATTACAGCACTCCCTCTCAGCCACTGTGTCCTGGGGGCAGAAAGAGGGGGAGAGAAAGAGAGAGAATGAGACGTGTTATGAAATCCAATATGTCATTTGTTGACATACCCTCATAATTGGAGACACCTTTGGAGGCACTCATCTCAAAAGCCAATCTAAAAACAACCACTAATGTCACTGCTCTGTTTTGCTTGTCTCCAGTGGCTCCTGTTGCTAAGTGACGACTCTATTTCATGGTGTTCTATGTCCCATTTCCCATGATCCCAGAGTTCTAGTTTTGATACTTCCAACCTGACATGCCGAAACAGGAACACAATTCCTTTCTGTCATTTCTGACATCCTGACATCCTGACATCCTTCAACAACATCACATAATCCCCTTTTCTTAACCAAACATTTGTCATTGTACAGTATGACCCAAAATACTCAGACATATCAGAAATACTTTTCTATCCCTAAGGCTGGGGATATGACAGGAAATGGAATTACTGTAGATAGAGACATAAAGGACTTACATGTCAGCCCAAAGAGTCTTAGCCAGTCTAAGTGAGATACAGTATTACTAGAACACAGGGAGACACAACTAAAAGGGTTGTTCTGATTCTGTTGTCACAAAATGATGAATGACTTACTATTTGTGTCAACAGGGTGTTTCCCACATTGTGCATGCCTATGTTGAGTGGCTGCTTGTAGCCGAATCCTCGCCCAAACTCCACCATCTGAAGAAGGTTGGCATTTTGGACCCCTTCTAAGGCGACTGTAAGCAGGGCGTTGATACCTTTTCCTGAAATGTGATATGGAAGACAGAGATAAAATAACTGATTTTAATGTTCTTTTCGTCTCATGAATTTTCTTACATTTTTCACTTTCTGTGGGTTGCCCCTGGTTCTTTAACCTTTAGTGCGGAGAAGTTCCGACTCTTGTTCAAGTTTCATCACATCATCATCGAGTCCGTCTGAGAAGATCACCAGCACCTAAAGGACAAAGTTGTTGTGACATTGTTATTACAATGTGATATAACCAACAAAAGATATTAAGAAATTAACTTTTGGAGCCTGGGATCAACCACACAGGAGACATGTAGTGTTTGGGCCCACCTTCACACCAGCATTGGAATTCTGGAACTTATCCCGGAAGGAGCGCAGGAGGAAGGAGTTGAAGTATGTCGTCTGGGAGGTCTGCAGGGCCATAACCTTCTCCACGATCTTCTCGTCGTACTTCTCGAATGCGAAGTCGTAGAGAACTTTTCCGTTCTGCTCCACCACACGGAAGCCAATGTTAGTCTGAATGGGACCGTCTCCCGCCACGCAGCACAGGCCCTTCAGGCTGGACACATAGCGGATGATCTGTGGCAGGAAGTTCTGTAGCTGGGCTTGGCCATCGAAGAGCCGCTGGGCGGTGGCCCTGCGTGTAATATCGAACCCCATGGCGATGTCTATGGTGCAGCCTATTGGACACAGACACACTCATTATTACTTGTCATCCAAATGAACCCCTTTAACAAGTCCAAAAGTTTTATGTGCTAGGTTTACTCAAGGATAATATGAGAGACAATGTAAAATAGCCTTTTTTTCAAACACTAATAAGCATTCTTTGATGAGGGTTTTACATTGAGCCAGGAGAGACAGATAGAGACAGATAGAGACAGATAGAGACAGATAGAGAAAAGAGAGGAAGGGAGTGAAAGGAAAGAAAACCGGCATACTGTTAACTCACCCGGTGGAGTTTCTGGTACCCTGGAGGAGCATATAGTATCCACCACCTTCTTCTTGATCTTGTCCAGGCTGGCAGAGTTCTGCACAGAGAAGACCCTTTTCGGATTGAGAGTGATTTGCCCGAGCTCAACAGGTTTGTGATCTTTCCCTATACCGATGGCAAACACCTCAATGTTCATGACCCTGAGTTCCTCTGCTGCATGCACAACAACATCATGTGAACGTCCGTCCGTGATCACAACCAGGTTCTGAGAGACCTTGGCATTGATACGGCTCCCTCTAGCTGGTTGGAAGTACTCAGTACGGACGTAGTCCAGGGCCTTTCCAATGTTTGTCGTGTAACTAATCTGACTCATCTTGTTTATCTGGTTGTTCACCTCTGCTTCTGTGTAATACTCATTCAAGAAGAACTCCTTTTGCGGATCACTGCTGAACTGGGCGACTCCCACCCGGAACGACTGCTCTAAAATGTTGAAGCTGGAAACAAGGTCTGAGGCAAACTTCTTCATGATAGTGAAGTCGGTGGTGCTGATGCTCCCTGAGCTGTCAATCAACAAAACCAGATCCCCCTGCGTTTTTTCACAGACTAAGAGGAGAAGAGAAGACGTAGAAATCATATTGAACCATCTAATTTCAACAGGCTTTATGCTTTCAGTTTAGATATTTTTACAGTTGCATTCTGCCTTACCTGGTTTGCTGGTGTGGCAGAATTCAAAGGAAATATTTTTGTGCAGTGTGTCTAGTTTATGGAAGTCATCCACAAAGAAAACCTTATTCGTGTCCCCTGCCATGAGATCAAGCTCTTGTTTATTTGCTCCAACCACACCGATGCTATAGACTATGATCCCATTGTCCCGTAGCTCCTTGGCTGGCCCAGCTAGGTCATTGGGGTCAGTAGCCTCACCATCTGTGATCACCATCAGCCACTGGGGGACATTTAGGGCCTTTCGCCCGCCGTACTGTGCACCAAAATAACCCAAGGAATACTTGAGAGCCTTGCCAGTGTAGGTGTCTCCACTGGGCTCTATAAGCTTTGTGATGGCACTATTGACATCTCTCTTAGATTTGTATTCGTTGAGCGTGAATATAGATTTGGGGTCGTCTGAAAAGACAATCAGACCATAACGTGTCTGCTTCTCCCCAACAGAGGTTTCATTGACCACGGACATCATGAAGTTTTTCATGATGGCAAAATTCTCTGTGCTGATGCTGGTGGAGCGGTCCACCAAGAAAATAATGTCCGCGATCTCCGTTCTCACACACTCTGGTGGAAGAGAAGAAGAGATGGAGGAAAAGATCAATGTCAAAATCTAAGAAATGCGAACACATTGCTGCTTTTAAGTAATGTTCCGTGAACCAAGTGGCACTCACCTCTCTCCGGATCACAGATTGCCAATGCCAGTTGGCTCTCCAAAGCCTTGAGTGCATCAAAGTCCCTCTCGGAGTAGACTCTCTCCTGTGCGCCACTGATCTCCAGCAGCTGTGTATTGTTGGCATTGATCACCCCAATGGCGTAGATGATCACACCCTTGTCTTGAAGTTTCTTGGCAGGAGCCTTTACCTCATCCTGCGCCTCACCATCGGTTACGATAATCAGGAACTGCTTCACGTTAGTGCGCCCCCCTTTCGGTGGGTCAAAGAACTGCGAGGTGTAGGACAGGGCTTCGCCGGTTTGTGTGCCCCCGCCTAACTGTTGCATTGTTTGTACACCCTGCAACATGCCTTCCTTATTGTTGTGCTCGTTGAGAGGGAAGATCACTTGTTGGCTGATGCTGAACTGTATGATGCCCACACGCACTTTATCCAGGCCTATCACAGATTTGTTGATGATGGATTGCATGAAGAGCTTCATCTTCTGGAAGTCTTCGTTGTTGATGCTCCCTGAGCTGTCGATCAAGAAGAGGACGTCCCCCTGCATGTCCTTGCAAGCTGTGAAAAGAGAAAAAATATTAATTTAGCTGTTGCTCATAATCAATCCCTGGCAAGAGACAAGGTTTTTCATATTTTTACTGAAATCAGAAAATAAATTAGATGCAACACTTAAAAACATTAGAGATTGCCTTACCATCAGGGGAGCAGATATCTGTGATGATGTCATTTTTTATTGGTTTCAGAGCGTCAAAGTTGTTGACAAAGAACTTCTTCTCTTGGCTGCCAGCAATCTCCAGCAGCTGTGTATCGTTGGCTTGATTCACCCCAATGGCATAAATGGTGATGCCCTGCGCCCTCAGCTTTGCTGCTTGATCCTTCACGTTGTCTTGAGACTCCCCGTCCGTGATGACAATGAGGTACTCGCGAACCTTGTGACTACGGGTGGACTTAGCCCGATCAAAGTAGGGACCCATAGAGGTCAGCGCTAATCCGGTCCTTGTCCAGCCTCCAAGTTGGTTGATACCATTCACTGCATTCTTCACTGAAAGTTGGTCAGGGTAGGTTGTCAAGTCAAACTCAAGATCTGGTTTATCAGAGAACTTTACCACACCCACGCGGACATGATGCGGCCCGATGTGGAATGTGGGTATGAATTCGTTAATAAACGTCTTCATGTCAGCAAAGTCTTGAACTTCAATACTCCCAGATTGGTCGATCAGGAAGAAGATGTCTGCTTCATCTGTCTGCAAACAGCCTAGAATCAAAAGAGAAAAGAAAACACTGGTGTCATTTCGTACACCGCATCTTTATCAACATTCCTCTACAAATTAAACAACAAGAAGCATGGTGGAGTCATTTTGATCTCACTTTGCTTGGCAGTGTATGTCCTTGCATTATCTTTGACTACTTTTTTGAGGATGTTGTAGCACACACTCCTCTTTAGGCTCTTCTCCAGGGTCTTGAGCTTGGCAAAGCTGTCCACATTTAATACGTGCTTGTTAGGGGGATCTGAAGCGATCTGTCTCAGCTCGTTCTCGTCAGCATCCTTGATCCCCACTGCGTAGACAGTGACGCCAGCTCGGCGTAGTGCAGCGGCATGAGAAGTTACATTGTCCTGGGACTTTCCGTCTGTGATGACAATCGCCACCTGCTGCACCCCCTGTTCTATCCGGCTGCCCCTCTCCTTGATAAACATCTTCTCCCTGGCATACTCCAGGGCCTCGCCAGTGTACTTGAGACCGCGACGGTAGGGCAGGATCTTGATGTACTGAAGGATATTACTTTTTTCTTGGAAGGAGTTGAGGTAGACCTGAGCCGAGGCCTTGTTGCTGTAGAGGACGATGCCCACCCTCACCCTGTTGAAATTAATTTCCAGGCCGTCCACTATCTTGTGGATGAATCCACGAACCAGCTGGAAGTTTGCATTTCCAATGCTCGAAGACTCATCAACTATAAACACAATGTCAGCCAGCGAAGCTTCACTGCAATCTGCAATAGAGAGGAAATTGTTAGTCAACAGCAATCTCTTATCCTTTATGCATAATTAGCAATTATTTCACAGGAGATCAGATATTCACTTAATTCACCACAAATCTCCAAATGAAATGCCCTTACCATCAGTCACAGTGACCACCTCCTCTTCAGTCTCAAAGACAGTCTTTAGCACAGAGGCGATGGGTGTAGTCTGGTAAAAGAATGGCGAGGTGGCCATTACTTTTAGCTCTGGAAGTGTAGATTCACCCAACCCGATGGACACAATGGTTGTCCCTTCAGATTTAATAGTACGTGCCACCTTCATCACGTTATCCTTTGAATCCCCCCCTGTCACTGTGACTAGAAACTGCCGGTAGCCTTGTTCGTTACGGCCACCAGACGCTGTGGTGAAGAAGTGTGCGCGGGCGTATTCCAGGGCATCACCCAGGTGACGAGACCTGTTGGGGCGCAGCGGCAGCCTGAATTTCTTGAGCGCCGCCACGTACTCTTCCTTGGTGTTGTGGGAGCTCAGTAAGAACTCCACCTTTGTGTCCTGGGCAAACTGGGCCAGACCCAGGCGCATGGTTTTACTGCTCGGGTTGAGTTGGTTGACCAATCGCATCAGAAGGGTTCTGACCTGCTGGAAGTCTGCCTGCGTCATATTGCTGTCCACCAGGAAGAAGATGTCAGAAAACTTTGGGATCAGAGCTGAAAACATATTAAAATAAAGGAAATAATAATTGTTATGACAGCAGTGTGAATGTATGCCATATTTAATTGTCATTTTTAGAAGTGGTCCTTTTAATATTGACTTTAATGTTGGCACAAGTGGCAGTAGACAATGTCTGCCTCTCAAGGTTGCATACTTTTGCTTAGAATGGTATCCCATGGTACAACTATAGCAAGTCACTTGGATTAGACACTTTGCAAGTCCAAGATTCACCATTTGTTACAACATACAGTATGTTACCTTATAAAAGTATCTTACCCATCCTCTGGTTCTCCATGAAGACACAGACAGTCTGCAGCAGACCCTGAGAAAGTGTCTGTAGGGCCTGGAAACGTTCAATGCTGACCAGGAAATGCTGGTGGGGCCTGTTAGCGATTGCCTTCAGCTCGTTGATGTTGGCTGCCCCCACGCCAATAGCAAACACAATGACCCCATGCTGCCTTAGTGCCTTGGCTGGCAGCACTACGTCGTCCTCAGACTCCCCGTCAGTGAGCACCACAGCAATCTGAGGCACCCTCTGATCAGCGCGGCTCCCTTTGGCCGTGGTGAAAAACTCTTCCAGAAGGACGGTAATGGCTTTGCCGGTGGCTGTGCCTCCCCCGAGCTGTGGAAGCCTGTCCACTTGTTCCAGTAGGGCCCTTTTGTCCGTATGTTCACCCAAATGGAATTGCTTCTGGATCTCGTTACTGAACTGGGCCAGTCCTACGCGAACCTTGTCCGCTCCGATATCCAGCCCCTCGATGAAGCTGTGGAGAAACCTCCGAACCAACTGGAAATTTGTAGGGCTGATGCTGGTGGAGCCATCCACAAGGAACACAATGTCAGCCACTGTGGCGCTGCGGCACTCTGGAGACGAAGGAAAAGAATACTTCATGTCATTTATTTATAAATAATATTTTTCAAATGGAAACAATGAATACACTGTTATAGTACCTTGGACCACTTGGGAGATCGGTCTCTTTGCCTCATCTATGGTAGTACACAGCATCTGGACGAGGATCTGGGAGATCCCCTGCAGCGCGGCAAAGTCAGACACGCTGTACACGTGCTGGTCGTGAGGCGTAGTGGCGATCTCCTTCAGCTGATCTTCGTCTGCTTCTTTGATCCCGATGGCGTACAGTGTGACGCCCCGCTTCTTCAGCTTAAGGGCATGCAGCCCCACTTTGTCCAGCGATTTGCCGTCAGTGATCACCACAGCGATCTGGGGCACGTTCTCGTTCACTCGGCTCCCGGCTCGGTCAACAAAGAGCTCGTTCAGCAGGAAGTCCAGGCCCAGGCCCGTCTTGGTTTCACCGCCCATATAAGGCAGGTTGTTGATGTACTGCAGTATGTCCTGTTTGTCCTGGAAGGTGTTAAGGAGGAACTCGGTGCGCGCCGCGTTGCTGTACTGGACCAGACCGATGCGCACCTGGTCGGGTGCCACGTCAAAGCTGTTGACCAGCGTGTACAAAAACTGGCGGATCTGCTTGAAGTTCTCTGAGCCGACGCTCCATGAGCCGTCCACCAGGAAGACGATGTCTGCCACGGCCTCTTCCTTGCAGACTGGGAGAGGAAGAGAACAGTCGTCAGCCAATGGAATTTCTTACACATGTCTAAACCACAAGAATGCAATGAATGCAATTAATCAATCAATCAATCAATCGATTAATCAAATATTATTTATACAGTGCTTTTATAAAAACACATTTCTTATAACTAAGTTGGTCGTAATTTTGTATTTGTGTGGTATTTCTTCAACGCTTCTCTGTTTATGCCATTCTGGACTGTGTTCTGCATTCTGGACTGATTCAGATGTCAGGAGACAAACATGCTTACCTGTTTTTTGTGCTCCGTTGACCAGAAAACATGCTGCTATGGTGAAGATGGCCAGGAGGCCCTGTGTCCCCTCCATGTTGGAACCTTTCTCTAGTCTCTCTCCTTGAAACACAAACATGGACTGATCAACTGTTGGAACACAGAGAGTTGCTGTTTATCAGATCAAGTTGTGTTGACAACAGATTCAACTGAAATGTTGTTCGATCTAATTTAAACATAGCATCCTGTGACATCCTACAAATCACAGGAACATGTCAAAAAATCATTAAAGTCTTCATTTATAAATGTTTCTTACATCATAACATTATTTTGTACTACTCATGCATGTGCAACAGTGTTACTTCCGTCCCTCTCCTCACCCCAACCTGGGCTCGAAATAGGGATCCTATGAACACATCAACAACTGCCTCCCACGAAGCATCGGTACCTATCGCTCCACAAAAGCCACGGCCCTTTCACACCGGTTACACATGTCAGTGCCTAAATTAGATTATACATTTCTTAAATAGTTTGTGGCATTTGGGGAGGGGGGTAGGCAATGTGGAGGGGGAGGAAAGGGTACCGTGACAATTTGAGTATCTTACAGTAAAATCAAGAGCCAACATTTAATGACTTCAGAGCACAGGTGGCCAAACATGCAACAAGTGAATCAGACCTCAGAGGCAACATGAAGCATCTGGATTAAATTGATTTCTCTGGGTTGCTGCTCTGTAAACGGATAGCCAACCAGTTCCAGATGCAATGCATCAGACAACATCTAAGGTCCCTGATTGCTTGTGTGTGTGTGCATGTGAGCGTGTGTGTTCGTGTGTGCACGCGCCCGTGTGTGTGTGTGTACAAAGGACACTGGATTGATGGTTAAAATCAAACCTTTTTGAGGAAAACAGTCTGTGCAGGTATAACAAGGGGGGCTCTACTGTTTGAGTGGAGGATTTGGCCACATTTCTCCCAAGCCATTTCAATATAGTCATGTCTATATCAATTTGCTGATCACACTACACTCTTAGAAAAAAAGGTGCTATCTAGAACCTAAAAGGGTTCTTTGGCTGTCCCCATAGGATAACCTTTTAAAGAACCCTTTTGGGTTCCATGTAGAACCCTTTCCACAGAGGGTGCTACATGGATCCCAAAAGAGAACTACCTAAAACCAAAACGGGTTCTACCTAGAACCAAAAAGGGTTCTCCTTTGGGGTCATCCGAAGAACCCTTTTGCAACCCTTTTTCTAAGTGCGCACACACAAACACACATTGGTCCTTTGTCACACTTTTAGGACATTTGGGACATTTCTGTCTATTTGAGACATTGCCAGTGCCTTCTTTTTTGATGTGAAGGGAACAGAAGTGTTCATTTCCTGCCTGGCAGTATGGCATGTGTGCACCACATCCTAGACCAAGGGCATGTCGAAGAGGGCCACTCATCTGAATTATTCTTCCTTGTTCCTTTCAATCCCCAGCAGGATTCACCTAATGTACAACACAGCCTATAAATATGTATTTAGGACAAGATTCAGCAAATATAAAACAGCCTATAAATGTCTTTCGGACAGGATCCAGCTAATGTAAAACACCTTATAAATGTCTTTAGGACAGGATTCAGCTGTTGTAAAACAGCCTATAAATGTCACGGTTCAGACAGACGACAAGAGGACCACAATTGCGTCACACCAGAAAGTTTATTTAAACTTAAGGGGAAAGGGATGTAGGGAGTGAGTGAAGGCTCCAGGGGTTATCCCGTCCGATGTGCTGGGTCTGTGCCTCCCCCCAGTGGCAGCGATGCGTCCGATGACGCCGGTGGTTGGTGGTCCAGAAGTCCTGGGGGGGGGAGGAAACACAGACACAACGGGGCGGAATGAAACCAGGCAGCAGTACAGTTCAAGGGCAATCCAAAATACGTAGTAGCAAGGCAGAAGGCTGGTCAGAGTTACCGGGGTCGAAGAGAAGTCAGGAGTCGTAATGGCAGAAAGCAGGTCTGGTTTTCCTGGGGCAGAAGAGTATCCAAGAATCAGGCAGGTCCGGGGTCACAAAACAGGGGTGAGCCAGAAGCGCGAGCACACAGGTTCCGGGGTGTGAGCTTTGCAGACGATCTGACACCGGAGAGCTGAAAGACAGGGCCTTAAATACTGGGAGAGGTTAGTGGGTAATGCAGCGCAGCTGGCAGAGTAATTAGAGCCGAGCAGAGCAGGGACAGGTGGAGCTAGTTAGGCTGAGTAGAGAGAGGGAGGTGAGCAGAGTGGAAGATAGTGGAAACCAATTAAGGTGGTAACCCGGTGGAGTGAGAGGGCTCATGACAGAACCCCCCCAAGGGACGGCCCCAGAAGTCCCAAGAGCAACACCACGCCGGGCGGGAGGAGGGGAGCCGGAGGAGGGCTAGAACTCCTCCGAACGGTCCGAGTGAACGTCCTCATCCTCGGAGGAAGCCGGAGGGCCGTGGTCGGGAGATGGGACAGGTCCCGAGACAGGATCAGGCACAGGACAGGAAGCCGAGCGGGCCGGACGGTTAGGGACCCCTCTGGGGCGGCCCCCTACGGATTGCAGGTTGATCAGGATGCCGTTGGTGGAAAGCGGTGATGAGAGTCCTATCCACAATCCGACTAGCTGGCACCCAGGTCCTTTCCTCAGGTCCATAGCCCTCCCAGTCAATGAGGTACTGGAGACCCCTACCCCTCCGTCTGGACCGAAGCAGGCGGCGGACGGTGTAAACCAGACCACCATCGACGAGCCGTGGAGGAGGAGGACAAGGCGCAGCAGGGACCAGCGGACTCCTGGGCACAGGCAGGGGCTGCAGCAATCCGGCTGGGGGCTGGCAGGACGACTTGTGTTGGTTGCAGATGGGGCAGGCTTGGACGAATTCCCCGTACATCCTTCCTCAGAGAGGGCCACCAGAACCTCTGGGCGAGCAGGTTGTAAGTGCGGGTGGAGCCAGGGTGACAAGCTAGGCGGGGAGTCATGTCCCCACTGAACGACCTGGGACCTCAGGTCTTCGGGGACAAAAAGGCGGTCAGCTGGGCAAGTGCTGGGACCTGGCTGGTTACGGAGAGCCTCCAGCACCTGTTCCTCAACAGCCCAGGTCAGAGCTGCAACGATGCAGGGACTTGGCAGAATCGACACAGGGTCCTTGGAGGGGTCAGGAGCGGAGTTAGTAGGTACTGGCCGAGGGGGTAGTGCGGCGGCAAGCAGGCAGGTTCGGTGGCAGTCCTCTCCCCACTCCCCTGATCACCCCGGTCACCCAGTCGAGCTGAGGGTTGTGCCGGGCGGAGCCATGGGTAACCCAGGATGAGGGGTTGGCCTGGAGAGGGGAGCAGGTGAAACTGGATAGTTTCTTGATGGTTTCCGGACAGACCCATCGAGACCGGGGCCGTGACATGAGTGACCGATCCGAGTAAGTGTCCGTCCAGTGCCCGGGCAGGAATAGGAGGTGTCAAACGGAGGTTCTCCAGTCCCAGTTGGCGTGCCAGCTTGATGTCCATTATGTTGGCTTCGGCGCCAGAATCCACCAGAGCAGCCAGGGTGTGAGTTGAGTCAGGGAGGCGGAGGTGAACTTGCAGCAGGGGTTTGCGGTCGGAGGACTGGATGGTCATTGAACTCAACCGGACTCCCCCTATGCCCGGTGAGCTTCGGCCCTTTAAAGGGCAGGTTCCCACACGATGTCCATCACCTCCACAATAGAGGCAGAGGTTTGAGGTGAAGCGTCGCTGGCGCTCTGCAGGAGTGAGAGAGGCTCGCCCAATCTCCATAGGCTCAGACTGATCAAGCTGACCTGGGTGAGTGGCAGTAGATGACAGGAGCCCAGTCGGATCTCTCCGAATGCCGGTAGTAGGTGGACCTTGGCGCCCCCTCTCACGACGACGGGTCTGTATCCCTCTGTCGATCCTGACAGTCAGTGCGATGGCTTCATCAAGAGTGGAAGGCAGTTCATGGGAGACCAACTCGTCCTTGATATAGTCAGCCAAACTATGGAAGAACGCGGCCCACCAACGATGGTGTGTTCCAAGAACTTCGTCTAGCCAGGGTTCGGAAGTCGATGGAATGGTCTGCGACTGTACGTCTGCCTTGTCGAATACTGAACAGTTCACGAGACGCCTCTGCGGTGGGGGGAATCCAGGTCAAACACCTTCAGCATCTCCTCAGCAAACAGGTCGAAGGTTGCACATGCGGGGGTTTGACGTTCGAACTCTGCTGTTCCCCAGAGTCGAGCTCGGCCCGTCAGGTGAGTGATGGCATACCCAACTCTAGCCCCCTCCGTGGCGAAGGTCCTTGGCTGCAAGGAGAACTGAAGTCGGCAGCTAGTCAGGAATGGCCGGACCTGGGTTGAATCGCCGTTGAACCGCTCGGGGTTTCCAATCTTGGGTTCCGGAGCAGCGGCTGCAATGACCGGGGCAGGTAACTCGGGGGCAGGGCTGGTGGGCAGACTGGCTGGGGTCAGGTTGGTGAGGAGTTGAATGATCATGGCGAGTTGTTGTTGCTGCTGCTGGGACTGCTGCTGGTGCTGCTGGAACTGCTGATGCTGTTGGTGGCCGACCTGAAGCAGAGAGGAGATGACGCCGCTCATGCGGCCTAGCTCTCTCTCAATGTGTTCCAGGCGTAGCATGGCGGTGGGTTGCTCAGGCTCTTCGGTTTCCATGTCGGGGAAGTGTGCGCTGGGTCCATGATGGTCAGATCGTACTGTCACGGTTCAGACAGACGACAAGAGGACCACAATTGCGTCACACCAGAAAGTTTATTTAAACTTAAGGGGAAAGGGATGTAGGGAGTGAGTGAAGGCTCCAGGGGTTATCCCGTCCGATGTGCTGGGTCTGTGCCTCCCCCCAGTGGCAGCGATGCGTCCGATGACGCCGGTGGTTGGTGGTCCAGAAGTCCTGGGGGGGGGAGGAAACACAGACACAACGGGGCGGAATGAAACCAGGCAGCAGTACAGTTCAAGGGCAATCCAAAATACGTAGTAGCAAGGCAGAAGGCTGGTCAGAGTTACCGGGGTCGAAGAGAAGTCAGGAGTCGTAATGGCAGAAAGCAGGTCTGGTTTTCCTGGGGCAGAAGAGTATCCAAGAATCAGGCAGGTCCGGGGTCACAAAACAGGGGTGAGCCAGAAGCGCGAGCACACAGGTTCCGGGTGTGAGCTTTGCAGACGATCTGACACCGGAGAGCTGAAAGACAGGGCCTTAAATACTGGGAGAGGTTAGTGGGTAATGCAGCGCAGCTGGCAGAGTAATTAGAGCCGAGCAGAGCAGGGACAGGTGGAGCTAGTTAGGCTGAGTAGAGAGAGGGAGGTGAGCAGAGTGGAAGATAGTGGAAACCAATTAAGGTGGTAACCCGGTGGAGTGAGAGGGCTCATGACAATAAATGTCTTTAGGACAGGATTTAGCTAATGTAAAACACCTTATAAATGTCTTTAGGACAGGATTCAGCTAATGTAAAACAGCCTATAAATGTCTTCAGGACAGGATTCAGCTAATGTAAAACACAGCCTATAAATGTCTTTAGGACAGGATTCAGCTAATGTAAAACAACCTATAAATGTCTTTAGGACAAAGGCCCTTTGAAAATACTTCCTCTTTATGGATTATCTGTAGATTCGACCACCATACCCAAATGGATTCCAAATATGCCGTCCTATCTTGCAATCCAACTAAAATAAAAATACAATTCTGATAGGTTTGCCTTTACAAACAATGCTTGATGTGCCTGGGTCCAGTCAGACTTACTCCAGAGAAAGGGTATTGGAAATGGCTAGAACATACTGTACAGTTTTTCAGTCAGAAAGCGCAACAATAATCAACTTAGCGATTGAAACAGACTGTATCCAGAGAGAGTGTGTCTGTGTGTGTGTGCCTAGTTAGTGTGTACTGTATGTGTCAGGTTGTTTAAGAGTCTTAGATCAACGCTTGTTGAGGCCCGATCCCAATGAGTTGAGCAATTCAGGAAACGGGGGACCATCCTAACTGGATGCACCTGGACGTAGTCATGATTTGCAAACCCCCATTTCAAACAAGAATCACTGTTTGAAAGGGCGGTCTTGACATCTCATTTGTTCAGGACAGAGTCCACTGAATATATTTACATCTGGGTCTAACAGATCTCCATGCAGATTTCCTTCATGCTCTGTTCTCTATCACGGTTTACTTAGGCAGCGTTCAAAGCAATTCCTTTCCGGTCCACAGAGTGGGGTCTAAAAGAGTGGGGCCCCATTGTTTTCAATGGCAAATCATCTATTCCACTCAGAAACTGTGGTCACAGATTGACCGTGAACATTAAGGCACAAGGGATCTGTTTAATTATGGAGTACTGTAAAGCTTTCTATAGGACAATGATTACACCACCACCATTTTGTTTACCTCTTCATGTTGACTCAAGGTCAAGATTGTCTTTTATGGTCAGAACGATCCAGTACAATTATCCAAGACTGACTTTAATATAACATATAAATCAACAATAGGGTTTCAGTGGTTGGTTTATTGCAAGCGGAATTTATGTTTGTTACCTATCAGTCCATGTTGACTGTTGAACTGATGACCGTGGGGTTCTGGTAGGCATCAGTTCTAAACTGCTTACCTGCATGACTGCGACATCAAATATACACATCATCATCATAAAGCCCAAACACATGTGAATGGATCCTATTTCAAAGCTCTTCACCACGGCTGTATGCTGTTGTTGGCTCTGCTGACAAGAAGTCAGAGGCCTACAATACCAGTCAAAAGTTTGGACACACCTACTCATTCAAGGGTTTTTCTTTATTTTTACTACTTTTTACATTTTAGAATAATAGTGAAGACATCAAAACTATGAAATAAAAAAGTGTTAAACAAATCAAAATATATGTTATATTTGAGATTCTTCAAATAGCCACCCTTTGCCTTGATGACAGCTTTACACACTCTTGGCATTCTCTCAACCAGCTTCACCTGGATTGTTTTTCCAACAGTCTTGAAGGAGTTCCCACATGTGCTGAGCACTTGTTGGCTGCTTTTCCTTCACTCTGCCGTCCGACTCATCCTAAACCATCTCAATTGGGTTGAGGTCGGGGGATTGTGGAGGCCAGGTCATCTAATGCAGCACTCCATCACTCTCCTTCTTGGTAAAATAGCCCTTACACAGCCTGGAGGTGTGTTGGGTCATTGTCCTGTTGAAAAACAAACGATAGTCCCACTAAGCCCAAACCAGATGAGATGGCGTATCGCTGCAGAATGCTGTGGTAGCCATGGTGGTTAAGTGTGCCTTGAATTCTAAATAAATCACAAACAGTGTTACCAGCAAAGCACACCCACACCATAACACCTCCTCCTCCATGCTTTACGGTGGGAACTACACACGGAGAGATCATCTGTTCACCCACACCGCATAACTCCAGAGTGGCGCAGTGGTCTAAGGCACTGCATCGCAGTGCTAGCTGTGCCACTAGAGATCCTGGTTCGAATCCAGGCTCTGTCATAGCTGGCCGCAACCGGGAGACCCATGGGGCGGCGCACAATTGGCCCAGCGTCGTCCAGGGTAGGGGAGGGAATGGCCAGCAGGGATGTAGCTCAGTTAGTAGAGCATGGCGTTTGCAACGCCAGGGTTGTGGGTTCGATTCCCACAGGGGGCCAGTATGAAAAAATAGAAAAATAATGTATGCACTCACTAACTGTAAGTCGCTCTGGATAAGAGCGTCTGCTAAATGACGCAAATGTAAAATCTCACAAAGACACAGCGGTTTGAACCAAAAATCTCCAATTTGGACTCCAGACCAAAGGACACATTTCCACCGGTCTAATGTCCATTGCTCGTGTTTCTTGGCCCAAGCAGGTCTCTTCTTCTTATTGGTGTCCTTTAGTAGTTGTTTCTTTGCAGCAATTCGACCATGAAGGCTTGATTCACAAGGTCCCTTCTGAATAGTTGAATTTGAGATGTGTCTGTTACTCTGTGAAGCACTTTTGCTGTGATAATGGCGCCGGAGAAGAAGGCTGCCGTTTTACAGCCCTCTAACCAATTGTACTATTATGTGTGTTTTTCCGCGTTATTTGTAATTAATTTTGTACATAATGTTTCTGCCATCGTCTCTTATAACCAAAAAGAGCTTATAGATATCAGGACAGCAATTACTCACCTCGTATTGGACAAAGATTTTTTCTTCAACAAGGTGGCCGCGAAGGATATCCTACAGACACCCAACAAGGCCCAAATCCCCGTCATTCACATGAGGAAGAGACGGAAATATCGTGGAAGTAGGTCGGGGTGCCTTGTAAGGATCCGACGGCGAGCGAGTAAACTGCCGCTCCCATCAATCCTATTAGCCAATCTTCAATCATTTGAGAATAAATTGGATGATTTAAGATTACGGTTATCCTACCAACGGGACATTAAAAACGGTAATATCTTATGTTTCACCGAGTCGTGGCTGAACGGCGACATGGACAACATACAACTAGCGGGCTATACGCTACATCGGCAGGTAGAACGGCTGACTCCGGTAAGACAAGGGGTGGCGGTCTGTGTATTTTTGTAAACAACAGCTGGTGCACAAAATCAAATACTAAGGAAGTCTCGAGGTTTTGCTCGCCTGAGGTAGAGTATCTTATGATAAGCTGTAGACCACACTATTTACCAAGAGAGTTTTCATCTATATTTTTCATAGTTGTCTATTTACCACCACAAACCAATGCTGGCATTAAGATTGCACTGAATGAGCTGTATAAGGCCATAAGTCAACAGGAAAACGCTCATCCAGAGGCAGCGCTCCTAGTGGCCGGGGACTTTAATGCAGGGAAACTTAAATCAGTTCTACCTAATTTCTACCAGCATGTGAAATGTGCAACCAGAGGAAAAAAAACTCTAGACCACCTTTACTCCACACACAGAGACGCATACAAAGCTCTCCCTCGCCCTCCATTTGGCAAATCTGACCATAACTCTAGCCTCCTGATTCCTGCTTATAAGCAAAAACTAAAGCAGGAAGCACCAGTGACTCGGTTAATAAAAAAGTGGTCAGATGACGCAGATGCTAAGCTACAGGACTGTTTTGCTAGCACAGACTGGAACATGTTCCGGGAATCGTCAGATAGCATTGAGGAGTACACCACATCAGTCACTGGCTTCATAAATAAGTGCATCGATGATGTCGTCCCCACAGTGACCGTACGTACATACCCCAACCAGAAGCCATGGATTACAGGCAACATCCGCACTGAGCTAAAGGGTAGAGCTGCCGCTTTCAAGGAGCGGGACTCTAACCCGGACGCTTATAAGAAATCCCGCTATGCCCTCCGACGAACCATCAAACAGGAAAAGAGTCAATACAGGACTAAGATTGAATCGTACTACACCGGCTCTGACGCTCGTCGGATGTGGCAGGGCTTGAAAACTATTACAGACTACAAAGGGAAGCACAGCCGCGAGCTGCCCAGTGACACAAGACTTCCAGACGAGCTAAACCACTTCTATGCTCGCTTCGAGGCAAGCAACACTGAAGCATGCATGAGAGCACCAGATGTTCCGGATGACTATGTGATCACGCTCTCCGTAGCCGATGTGAGTAAGACTTTTAAGCAGGTTAACATTCACAAGGCCGCAGGGCCAGACGGATTACCAGGACGTGTACTCCGAGCATGTGCTGACCAACTGGCAAGTGTCTTCACTGACATTTTCAACATGTCCCTGACTGAGTCTGTAATACCAACATGTTTCAAACTACTTCAGAGGCTACATAAGTGTGAATGTGCAAATCTGAAATGGGTCACATGTAAAACTGAGTGTGGGGACACAGAAAAAAAAGATTGGATATGGAAAACAAATCTGAATTGGATTCTTCGGGTAGCTGTTGAAACACAGCCAGTGTGTTTATACAGCCAGAGTGTTTCTCAACAGGCTTTTTAAAAGGACAGTAGCAGCAACATTTCCAGAAAACCACTATCACAGCTAATTTCAATCATGTGGAAAGTTCAGAAGCCTGTGAAACTGTGCCTGTTTGAAATAAAAGCTTTCTTATGGCAGCAGGGGTTGCTGTAGTCTTACTGTTATTCAGAATGTGGCGGTTGGTGAGAGAGTTTGAATCTCTGATGCAGCGGCTGAGGTTGCATCAAACCAATGTTGCAGATTTAAGTAACTGTATTTATTTATTTTATTTCACCTTTATTTAACCAGGTAAGCCAGTTGAGAACAAGTTCTCATTTACAACTGTGACCTGGCCAAGAAAAAGCAAAGCAGTGCGATAAAAACAACAACAACACAGAGTTACACATAAAAAATAACATACAGTCAATAACACAATATAAAATCTATATACATGTAGTGTTGGTTGCAATAGTGTTGCCATGCAGTACAGTACAGTACATTAACAACCGCAGTAATTACACAGTAATAACAACATAGTATTGTGTGACCTTGATCATCAATAGAACAGGACACTACATTGAATTTGTATTGTAATGATCACATTGTACTAGACTGCGTAGCTATAACAATATTTATTTTCACCCTTAGGCTACTTGAACCATAAGCAGTCGGAGTAGCACTGATTAGAGGTTATTGTTTGGCTGTTATTCGCTTCAAACTTAGCACACTTCTGGCTGTGATATGATCCAGTTCATCTGAGAAATTAAGTCAGGACCCTTATTGATGTGGCTGTTGTGGTTTGCATGTCATTGAAGATTAAAAATGTTATACTTGTATTCTGGCCCAAGGCTTCACAGGTGAGAGAGCTAGCTCTGTATATTTGTGTAATTACAGTGCTCCTCTGTAAAAGAGACCTTGGTCTCAGCATGACTCCCTGTCACAATACAGGTTACATTTGTTTGTGTTGCAAACTTTTGACTGACGTATCTGAAAATATGTGGCTTTGGCAACATCAAGTCTGAGCCTGGGGGTGAAACAATTAAACATTGCCCATGCGGTCTCTAAATGGTTTGAACGGCCACTGTCCCGTTAATTGGCTCGGTCTTGTGTATCAGGCGGAAATTCCCCATTATTAAATTCTGCAACAAATGAAGGGTGCACATCCATGGGCGTTGTGATGCAGACTGATACAACAAGAAGAGAACACAGTGTTTCTCCTGAAAGGAAATAGAGCAACACTGAACGATATCATGAGAAAGTATCCAAACTTTGGTCTTAACGAAAGTATCCCATCTAAATTGAGAAGTTATTTGGAAAGAGAGGTGGAGAGCAGGGCAGAATAATGGTTACAGATGCAGGATCTTAATTTGACCAGTTTCTCACAGCAGGAAAATAATCCTGCAGCAACAGGAAATGTGAATTATTGTGTGGATTATAATTAATGTATTTTGATGAGGAGGACTTCATGTGGTGTCGAAGAAGGCGTGACAGAACCTGTAAACACACCTGGAGCAATTTTCGCATTTCCTGAACATGAAAAAACGATTCCCCCACAACCATATAAACAGGAAACCATAAACAGTCACGAGATGGTCTGGTCTCTGGGTTGGACCTGCTGATGGATGCGCTCACTCTGCTCTGTGGTGTGTGTGTGTGTGTGTGTGTGTGTGTGTGTGTGTGTGTGTGTGTGTGTGTGTGTGTGTGTGTGCGCGAGTGTGTGCGCGAGTGTGTGCGCGAGTGTGTGCGCGTGCGGGATGTGAAGCACCCATAAGCTGTGCTTGACTGTGTTTATCTGGTCAGACAAAGACTCAACATCATGTCTTGAGTTTACAACCAGCATCACAAACATTGTACCTGCTCAGCCTCAATCCCTGATTCATGGTTTCTTGGAAAGTCAAACTAAAATCTTATGGAGTAAAACAAAATAATTTACCATCTTTGTGAGTGCCGGCTGCCTTTATTCATAAAGCATTTTGGGGGGGCTCATCTAAAATCCAGAATCAAATGTGTGGACATTCATCTGGGCCAAAGAACAATCACACACAATCACACTGTACCCTCTTAGAATAAAGGGTTCCAAAAGGGTTATTTGCCTGTCCCCATAGGAGAACCCTTTTGGGTTCCAGGTAGAACCCTTTTGGGTTCCAGGTAGAACCCTTTTGGGTTCCAGGTAGAACCGTCTTTGGAAAAGGTTCTACATGGAACCCAAAAGGGTTCTACCTGGAACCAAAAGGGTTCTATCTGGAACCAAAAAGGGTTCTTCAAAGGGTTCTCCTATGGGGACAGCCGAAGAACCCTTTTAGGTTTTAGATAGCACCTTTTTTTCTAAGAGTGTATAACATCCCACCATCATAAGGCGTCATCCATTGACAAACTTCATTAGTCAAACAAATGTACTTCAACAGAGGGATGTTCAATTATGCAACTGTACAGCATGGTGATTAATGGTGGGTAGGATGATAAGCATGATCTGCAGTAGTCTGGATTGTCTGTGAATACTGTTACAGCATACAGCTGGCAGGAGGCTCCACTACCAGTGACCACCACTTGTCTATAACAAACACACCAATTTTGGGAACAAAGACTGCCACAGAATGTTTGAGAAAGTTATCCAAACGTTCCCAGAACATGATTTTGGCAAATGGACAAGAATTTATTAGAACGAATTTCAAGCACACACACGCACGCGCACACACAAACACACACATACACACATACTATTTTACTTTTTATTTTGATTAGGTTAATCGACGCCAAAGAGGTTGTACATTTTTCTTAATAATTTGAACCTAATTAATTGGTTCAATACACGCTTGAAACATGTTGCGCATGCAGTCTAACTCTAATCAACAAGGCGGGCTTTATTATCTTTGTAGGGACATCCTAAACGACTAACATTTCAGAGTAGGCTATTAATTTGCTGAACGTAAATGAAAGCATACTGCGGCGACGCGTAGGCCTATCCAATGGACACTATCAATAGAGTGATTTGTGATTAATTCACTTCAGCATATTTATTTTATTATAAGATTATTTTATATTTAAAAAAATTAACTAGACAACTTTGCACTTAGAATAGCATCCTCAAAACCACCCATTGAATTCAAAAGATTGTCTACAAAAACCTACATTATGTTTCCCACTATGTCCTCAAAAGGATAATTAGGCATATACACTGAGACATTGTGAGAAAATTCATTTAAACCGATCACAAAATGTTTCAATTATTCAAATGTAGCCTTGGTTTGCATGCAGAACAAAAAAATAAATAGTGTAAACTTACAATGGGGTTGATGCACTATCCGGTGCGCGCAGGCAGGAATCCCATTCCCTTATAGGACCCAAAGCCCAATCTTGTTCTGCAGAAATAGGCGCGGCCGGACACTGCTCACACCCCGCCCGGAATCATCGCATGGTAGGGCAGAGAGTAGCTTACAGTATTTAATCCCCATACAATTCAGTATAGTCTACAGGACATGTGCACCATGCACACCCCCACATCCTTTCAAATGTTCCCCTGAATTAGTTCTACGGGGAAACTTGATAACGTTGGAGCAGCTGGAAGGAATTATAAGGAAGTTCTGAAGAAAGGCGGATAGAAATGTAACGGCAGTGGTTATTTGTACCTGGAGACTAATACCATTAAAATAATAGTAGCCTTTACAATATAGGCCTAGTGTTGTTGGTCTTTATCGGTTATGCAAGGCTCTCTACATTTGGATGAATTGGTGCCTCTAGCGAAATTCAAAAGGCTGATTGAAGACCTTTTTAATGAAGAATGTGTTTGTTTTCTACGATTGTGTTTTGCAAGAGGAGTGCCTCCAGCGCTATATGCTATTCAGCATTTAATGAAATTTACAAACCTCACAACCTTGCCTTGCGTTTCTGACTTTCAGTGACAATTACTAACATCTTTGACCATTTTGCTGTTACCTATCCAGACCTAGCAGATCTGCAAAACAAGAGTGGACCAGGGAACAAAACATTTTGGGGTGAAATAGAAATGCACTTCTCTGCTCCAGGGCACCTCACTCCAAAGTACACCTTCAGTGGACTCCATCCCATTTCTGACACCAGTGTAGAGAAGTTGTTATGCCAAGAGGTCTGAAACCTTTTTCACTCAGCAGACGTTTATCCTCGGGCAACACCTGTCACTTTGCTCCTGCTTGTCATGGTTTAGATTCAGTCCAGTTCCCTTGCTGACCACACTGTGGCATATAGTATCCTATGCCAGTGGTTCCCAGCTCCGGTCCTCCAGTATCCCGAACAGTACACAGTTTTATTGTAGCCCCGGACAAGCACACCTGATTCAACTTATCAACTAATCATCAGGCCCTCAATAAGTTGAATCAGGTATGTTTGTCCAGGGCTACAACAAAAATGTGTGCTGTTGGGTGTACTGGAGGACTGGAGTTGGGAACCACTGGGCTAGGCTACCCCTAGTTACATGTATGGCCTAATTTAGCATCCTATAAAACTCTCACCACGCACCACAGAACTGCAGCATACACAAACCTTTTTACATAAGTCTTTTTTATATGCAATTTTAGACATGAATTGCCTCCGACGCCACTCTGCCTCCTGAACAATTAAATAAATTTGTTTCCAGATCATTGGTTTTTTGTCTACACTCCCTGAATGTAATTGCTGAGTGAGTTAGGAATTGAGCAAAACCCTGCATCTTTTTTAAATTTTAAGACTGATTTCTCAAAAGAAATGTACTGGCAGTGTATTTGTATTTGGCAACTCATGTTTGGATGTCATACATTGATGTGATAATAATAATAATAATAATAATAATAATATGCCATTTAGCAGACGCTTTTATCCAAAGCGACTTACAGTCATGCGTGCATACATTTTTTTTGTGTATGGGTGGTCCCGGGGATCGAACCCACTACCTTGGCATTACAAGCGCCGTGCTCTACCAGCTGGTCTGATAAATACTTTGCGCTAGGCTTGTCTTAGTTTGTTTAGACATGTGCGATCATAGCCACGGGAAATAGGGGTGCTGAGGGTGCTGCAGCACCCCTTGAAAAATCAGAATAAAAACATATATTATAAAAAAATATACAGTACCAGTCAAAAGTTTGGACACACCTACTCATTCAATGGTTTTTCTTTATTTTTTACTATTTTTTACATTGTAGAATAATAGTGAAGACTTCAAAACTATGAAATAACACATATGGAATCATGTAGTAACCAAAAAAGTATATTTTATACTTGAGATTCTTCAAATAGCCACCTTTGCCTTGATGACAGCTTTGCATACTCTTGGCATTCTCTCAACCAGCTTCATGAGGTAGTCACCTGGAATGCATTTCAATTAAGAGGTGTGCCTTCTTAAAAGTTAATTTGTGGAATATCTTTCCTTCTTAATGCGCATGAGCCAATCAGTTGTGTTGTGACAAGGTAGTATACAGAAGATAGCCCTATTTGGTAAAAGACCAAGTCCATATTATGGCAAGAACAGCTCAAATAAAATAAAATTAAATTAAATTGTATTTGCCACATGCGGCGAATACAGCAGATGTAGACCTTACAGTGAAATGCTTACTTACAAGCCCTTAACCAACAATGCAGTTAAAAAAATAATGTGTTAAGTAAAAAAATATATAAGTACAAAATTAAAATAGCAAATAATTAAAGAGCAGCATTAAAATTAAATAACAGTAGGGAGGCTATATACAGGGGGTACCGGTACAGAGTCAATATGCGGGGGCACCTGTTAGTCGAGGTAATTGAGGTAATATGTACATGTGGGTAGAGTTAAAGTGACTATGAATAGATAATAAATAGAGTAGCAGCAGCGTAAAAGAGGGGTTGGGGGTGGGGTGGGGGGGCAATCCAAATAGTCTGGGTAGCCATGATTAGCTGTTCAGGAGTCTTATGGCTTGGGGGTAGAAGCTGTTAAGAAGCCTTTTGGACCTAGACTTGGCGCTCCGGTACCGCTTGCCGTGCAGTAGCAGAGAGAACAGTCTATGACTAGGGTGGCTGGAGCCTTTGACAATTTTTAGGGCCTTCCTCTGACACCGCCTGGTATAGAGGTCCTGGATGGCAGGAAGCATGGCCCCAGTGATGTACTGGGCCATACGCACTACCCTCTGTAGTGCCTTGCGGTCGGAGGCCGAACAGTTGCCATACCAGGCGGTGATGCAACCAGTCAGGATGCTCTCGATGGTGCAGCTGTAGAACTTTTTGAGGATCTGAGGACCCATGCCAAAGGGGGAATTTGTGTCTCCTGAGGGGGAATTGGCTTTGTCCTGCCCTCTTCACGACTGTCTTGGTGTGTTTGGACCATGATAGTTTGTTGGTGATGTGGACACCAAGGAACTTGAAGCTCTCAACCTGTTTCACTACAGTCCCATCGATGAGAATGGGGTTGTGCTCAGTCCTCTTCTCCCCCCTGTAATAATCAAAGAGAAACGACAGTCCATCATTACTTTAAGACATGAAGGGCAGTCAATACGGAACATTTCAAGAACTTTGAACGTTTCTTCAAGTGCAGTCGCAAAAACCATCAAGCGCTATGATGAAACTGGCTCTCATGAGGACCGCTACAGGAATGGAGACCCAGAGTTACCTCTGCTGCAGAGGATAAGTTCATTAGAGTTACCAGCCTCAGAAATTGCAGCCCAAATAAGTGCTTCACAGAGTTCAAGTAACAGACACATCTCAACATCAACTGTTCAGAGGAGACTGCATGAATCAGGCCTTCATGGTCAAATTTCTGCAAAGAAACCACTACTAAAGGACACCAATAAGAAGAAGGAACTTGCTTGGGCCAAGAAACACAAGCAATGGACATTAGACCGGTGGAAATCTGTCCTTTGGTCTGGAGTCCAAATTGGCGATTTTTGGTTCAAACCGCTGTGTCTTTGTGAGACGCAGTGTAGGTAAACGGATGATCTCTGTATGTGTAGTTCCCACCGTGAAGCATGGAGGAGGAAGTGTTATGGTGTGGGGGTGCTTTGCTGGTGACACTGTCAGTGATTTATTTAGAATTCAAGGCACACTTAGCCAGCATGGCTACCACAGCATTCTGCAGCGATACACCATCCCATCTGGTTTGCGCTTAGTGGGACAATCATTTGTTTTTCAACAGGACAATGACCCAACACAACTTCAGACTGTGTAAGGGCTATTTGACCAAGAAGGAGATTGATGGAGTGCTGCATCAGATGACCTGGCATCCATAATCCCCCGACCTCAAACCAATTGAGATGGTTTGGGATGAGTTGGATCACAGAGTGAAGGATAAGCAGCCAGCAAGTGCTCAGCATTTGTGGGAACTCCTTCAAGACTGTTGGAAAAGCATTCCAGGTGAAGCTGGTTGAGAGAATGCCAAGAGTGTGCAAAGCTGTCATCAAGGCAAAGGGTGGCTACTTTGAAGAATCTCAAAAATAACATATATTTTGATTTGTTTAACACTTTTTTGGTTACTACATGATTCCACATGTGTTATTTCATAGTTTTGATGTCTTCACTATTATTCTACAATGTAGAAAATAGTAAAAATAAAGAAGAACCCTTGAATGAGAAGGTGTGTCCAAACTTTTCACTGGTACTGTATACATCACAAAAGTGGCGCACTGGGCATTTACTATTATTAGCAGATCGATATAGACCTCTGTAGCGCAGGCAAAAACATTTATTCAGCATCTCGGCTTTGGCAAAAAAGGTAGTTGTATAATTAAGAACAGTATCTTGCAGGATTCAATAGTTGGAATTGTAAGAGTTGTTGCCCTGTCCCTTTCTCTGAAACTGTCATTCTAACGGAATCCAGAAAGAACAAAACCCTGTCCTCAAACATTTACATCAAAAGGTGCAAAGTTATGGACAAAGACACAAAACATCCACATCAAATTAAATATTTTTCTTGATCAAATAACATGGGAAGCAACCACTTTTTGTGCAGTATTAATTTACCATCCTTACAAACCACTTAATGTAAATGGTTTACATTAAGCTACAGGACTGTTTTGCTAGCACAGACTGGAACATGTTCCGGGATTCTTCTGATAGCATTGAGGAGTACACCACATCAATCACTGGCTTCATCTGTAGTTGCATCACCGCCTGGTATGGCAACTACAGAGGGTAGTGCGTATGGCCCAGTACATCACTGGGGCCAAGCTTCCTGCCATCCAGGACCTCTATACCAGGCGGTGTCAGAGGAAGGCCCTCAAAATTGTCAAAGACTCCAGCCACCCTAGTCATAGACTGTTCTCTCTGCTACCGCACGGCAAGCGGTACCGGAGTGCCAAGTCTAGGTCCAAAAGACTTCTCAACAGCTTCTACCCCAAAGCCATAAGACTCCTGAACAGCTAATCATGGCTACCCAGACTATTTGCCAAGAGTGTGCAAAGCTGTCATCAAGGCAAGGGTTGGCTATTTAAAGAATCTCAAATATAACATCTATTTTGATTTGTTTAACACTTTTTTGGTTACTACATGATTCCATATGTGTTATTTAATAGTTTTGATGTCTTCACTATTATTCTACAATGTAAAAAATAGTACAAATAAAGAAAAACCCTTGAATGAGTAGGCGTGTCTAAACGTTTGACTGGTAGTGTACAGGAAAACCAAAATCACAACTTTATGTTCTTCTTCCTCTCCTCTTTCTCTAAATAGAGAAGACTAACATTTACTCCTTATCACTTTCGATTTACAGCTGGTGCCGGCTGTGTTTTATACACAGACGTTGAGGCTTTAGGAGGTGTAAACAAAGGAACTTGGCTGTTCAATGTACAGAACTACAGGTCATGCCAGTCTGGCTGTGGACCACAGAGGCTGTGTTTACACAGGCAGCCCAATTCAGATCCTTTGCCAATTATTTCCACATCTGATACCTATCTGATCTTGTCCCTAATGTGTAAACAGCAACACCAAAAAAAAAAAAGAATCTGATCTTTTGATTTCTGATTTATACCACCTCCCTATGTGGATCTCAATCCTGATAGAATTCTGATGCTACATATGTGACCTCAGTCTGGATGCTCAAATCTGAATTGATTTGCTCTGAAGTGTTATTATAAAAAAAAAAAATTGCACATCACCTGCCATTACCATGGCAACCACCCCAACATTTTAAGGTATGGTGACAGGAAATGAACATTGCATCTGTGTGCTACTTCAGAGGCTACATAAGTGTGAATGTGCAACTGAGTGTGGACACACAGAAAAAAAAGATTGGATATGGAAAACAAATCTGAATTGGATTCTTCGGGTAGCTGTTGAAACACAGCCAGTGTGTTTATACAGCCAGAGTGTTTCTCAACAGGCTTTTTAAAAGGACAGTAGCAGCAACTTTTCCAGAAAACCACTATCACAGCTAATTTCAATCATGTGGAAAGTTCAGAAGCCTGTGAAACTGTGCCTGTTTGAAATAAAAGCTTTCTTATGGCAGCAGTGGTTGCTGTAGTCTTACTGTTATTCAGAATGTGGCGGTTGGTGAGAGAGTTTGAATCTCTGATGCAGCGGCTGAGGTTGCATCAAACCAATGTTGCAGATTTAAGTAATTGTATTTATTTATTTTATTTCACCTTTATTTCCAGTTTTAGAGCAGGAGATTTCTGTTGTTCTGTCTGAGAAGGAAAAGATAAATGTATGTACATTACCAAACAATTTACCAGGACACTCTGACACTGCTTTTAGCTTCAGTATTGCATAAGAGTGAGAGAGAAAAAGTAGCTGGGCACGTGTGTGGTTGACTCATCAATGTTTCAATCAGGGACAAGTTTATAGCAATGAAAGGACTCCTTCAGGTCAGATCTGGGGAGAGCCAAATGCTATTTGAGATCCATTATATTGTTTAGATTGGACTATGCAGACACTTGAATCTAACAACTTCAGCCAAGAACTGTGTTCTCATTCTTCGCACAGTCTCATTCAATTGACTGAGTCAGACCTCCATGTCACTCTGAAGCGAAGACTGTGAGGTTGTTATAATGTGAGTAAGTGCATCCTGTAGAAACTTCTCTAAGAGGACACCTTCAGAGGGCTTTGAATCTTCACTATTGGCAACATTTTTAGACCACACACAGCAACACTTCCTCCAAAATGAGTTCAGAAAACGGCAGTTTAAGATTGCATTCTGTGCTACGCATTTTGTGTAGCCTACTTTAGTAAATCCCCTGTAATTTATCCTATCGGCCCCAGTGGAAGCTGCCGTGAGTTAGCAGTAAGGTTTGAATGAGATGGGAGGATACTTTGCAGGTGAGCCCCACCCTCTCCTGTTGCACGCACCGCTAACAGAGAGAGCATAAAACACACCTGGACAACCCAAACCTGTGGGATATTCACATTTTAACACATATGCAAAAAAGAGAAAGGTAAGAAATATCACTTTATTAAATGCATACGTATTCTAAAGTGCTTGGAACCTACCACTGGTCACTTTAGAAGAATTTGGAACAAATCCATTTGTCAGTTTAGAACCATACCACTTGTCTTTAGAATGGTAAGGAAACCTCTCCGTTGTCAAGTGTGGATTCAATGGGAATATACATGGAATTCAGCACATCTAAAGTTAAGTAAAAGCATTATGCACCAAAGCATTTGGAAATGCCAGTATTGGAAAAGGATTTGTCAATAACCAAACAAAAACAGTTTATTTTGAAAAGCATTTACTCTTGTTGAAAGTAGGTAGTAGCTACTGATGTTGACTGAGGTCCAGTTCAGGCTTTGTGATAATGCAGAAGACAAACTGATTAACTCAATTTGACAAAACAACTGAAGTAGACACATTGGATTTGTCGCTGAAACCTGCAGAAAAGTCTAATGCATTTATATTTGGATGATGATTAGAAAGGCCTACAACAGGATGCATGGAGGCTGGGTGTGAAGAGCGGTTTCAGGCTCTGACCACCCAAGCTGGATCCGCGTAAACATTCTATTTTTATTGAATATTTTTCTTTGACATAGATTCTCCTGAAGTCACTTCTCCCCTGCGTCTCCAGAGGGCCTCTCCCATGATGAACCTGACCTGTGCTATTCTACTTCTCTCGCTGGTGTCGCTAGTCCACGGTGCCTGCTCTCTCGATGGGAGGAACAGAGACCACTATGGTAGGATATCAAGCCAAGCTGCAGCTCAGTAGCCTTGCTCTCCTGCCTACTCTTTTTTACTCAGCAAGATGTTATGCCAATGCTTAATATCCGTTGAACGTTGTCGTGGAAATATTTGACTCAAAAATATCTCTCAAGACACCGGAGCTTGTGAATTCAAGAATTTAGACTTTATTGCATAACAAAGCCTGAGCTTGCTCCATGGAGCAAAAAACTGTCTCTCTTTGGCTTAGAGCTCCCTTTTATACACACAAATGCATAATCATGTTACATAGCATATACAGTCCCTCCCCTTAGGGCAAATGATTAACTTATTTTAGTACCACTCTACCTTAGCTTTCAACGTCCAGATGTCACCTGTAATGTACTCCAAAAGGTCATGGGCGCTTTTCCACAGGAAGCCTCTTCCCTAATCGCATTATATTGGTAGCAGACCCTTTCCCTAATCTCATTATATGGTTGCAGACCCCTTCTTTACAAATAATACACGTACATACACTAAGGCATTTATCATTTACCATCCTCCCTGGCCCTTGAGATTATGTGCATGTGGCCATGTGTCAGGTCATAGGGTCATAAGCAAAACAAATGATAACACTAGGTCCATTGTTACTCCAATCCCCACACAGCCATCACATGTCATTGACATACTCAGACCAGCTGCAGAGAGTCTATGAAAAACACATAAATGTCTCTGCCCTTCAACTGGTTCTCAATCCATAAACATTTTAAGGCATATAGGTGTTTAATTCTACAACATATGTACTTGAAAATCATCCATATAATTCCCCCCTTCGGGACTTTTAAGTCCCAACCAATAAAACAAAAGATAACATAAAATGAGTGTAAGCATGTGCATATACTTATTCTTAGCCTTGCCATCTGTGGTTACATTTTATAAGAATATATATTCAGACCAATGTATCTTCCTCATTGTCTGACCCATCCTGATGAGGACAAGGAGCCCAGTCAGGTATTGGTTACAAGTCTTGAAGGTTTCCCTTTAAGCTAACCTCCAATTGTTACTGTTGAGCTTTGTAACCATTGCTCCCCTTTTATTTTGTTATATTTCTAATATAAGTGGTAGTATCCTAACACATCAAAATATATAAGAAATAAATGCAACTTTGTTTTAACCATAATATCTAGGACATGTTAAAAATAGTGTCAACATCTTTAGCTTACATAACCTTTTTACCCATATCATAATTATTATAACAATCAAAATAATCAATATCTAATCCTGTCACGCCCTGGCTCTGGGGACAATGTTATGTTGAGCCAGGGTGTGTATTCTATGTTTGATTTTCTATGTTGGGCTGAGTGACTCCCAATCAGAGGCAACGAGTGACAGCTGGTTGTCTCTGATTGGGAGCCATATTTAACTATCGGTCTTGTCACTTTGTGTTGTGGTTTCTTGTTCCGTGTTGGTTTGTTTTTGTAACCAAGGACGTCACGTTTCGTTGTTTGATCTTGATAAAATAAATATGTTTGCTTTCAACGCTGCGCCTTGGTCCTCTCCCTCCTTAGACGATCGTGACAAATCCATTCATTGCCATGTCAACATCACTAAGCATTAATATTAATAAGTTATTCAGATCAATCAGTCCACTTATAATTTATAATCATAATCAAATTAATTACCCAAAACAACTTTAGAATGACAATTCTTAATTAGTCACCTTTGTTCCATCATTCAAAGTTAAAACTCTCACCTTGGCACATATTGACACTAGCCGAATGTATATTTATATTATAATAATTCTAGCATTAACTTCCTCATAACGAGAATTACAACAGATCAGTACCTTAATGCATTGTGCAAATTACTATAAATTTAGTAGTGTATAATACCTCCTTAATCAACATACTACCTCAACTAACACTCCCGTCCTCTACCGGCACTCAATCTTCTGGCGTCTTCATTATGTTCTTCAGATAGCTTCATAGTTCATCTTGGATTGCCCATAGCAATGTCCCAATTCCAATGTCACACCTGAACCGCCACACCTCCACCATCATTCTGTTTTGTCCATGTGCAAACCAGTATATTGCTTTGATTTGATGCTGGATTCAGGTCTCCTGGCAGAAGTGGTTCAGACAGGAACGTCTTCAACGCCTTTGTTGTTCCTCTTCAGCCGAGTAGAGGATTTTTTGGTTTTTATTGAGGTTTACACCGTTCTGGGCCAAATGATCTCTGCAATGCATTACGACACCATCCGTAGTAACCTCAGGAAAGGACAGATCATAACAGTTCAGTTGAGTTAATTTCCAATCCAAAACATCCCTATTAACATTGTCTACATGACAAATCATTATGTTTCACATTCTCCCTTGAATTCTCCCAAATTATATAACCCAATTGTTTTATTGTAACATTCCTATATTTTTGCTCATACTCTATTTGACATTACTCTGGTGTTTCCCTTTCCTTGTTCCTATTCTAACAATTGCTTACACTTCTCTCTTCTAATAACACTTTCCCCTGGAAATCTAACACCAAATACTACATCAAATTGTTTATCTAAGTCTTGGACTGTTTTTCCTTATGTCTATGATTCATCTGTCTCTTTCTTTCATTATCTTAAGGTCACACTACCCCATGTGACTTCCCCATACTCTTTGTGCTGGTTTCTCACACACCAATAATATTTTAACCCTTGTATTTTACTAGTGATCTCTTCTGTGTCTTTTCCTTCTGCTCTTTATTATTATCAGTACTCCATTCCCCTTATTCTCAGGTAACTAGTCAAGTGTAGAGAAATCAATGATAAGGATATCTGGTGCGTCTTGGAGGTCTGGAATCTCCGGTGGTCTGGAATCTCTCGGTGGTCTGGAAGGTCCTTAAAGTCTCTTAATCATCAGTTCCCTCACTCTGGTACAATGGTTAAGATGATACCCGATACTCCCCTCTATCCGTACCATCGTTGGTATAACCTGGACAACGATGTGTATGGTCACTTCAGTTGTTAACCTTCCCCCGTAACTAGGGTCTCCGGATCAGCCAGAGTCCCTCTCAATCTATCGACATCGGTCTGTGAAAAGTGTCCTTCAATCAGCCTACCCATAGGGAAGCTCAGAGTTACTGCTGCAAAGACACAAGCACAGACACACACAAAAGACAACAATGCTACCCAATGGCTGAGGTTGGAACACTCCTATAGTGGGAAACATGGATCTAAGTATCTGTCTCCACCACTTTTACCATCATTAAGGTAGCCAACAACACCTGGTACAGGCCCCTCCACATAGGGTCTTTCCAGCTCTTTCTTCTGTAGTCTTTTGCCATCACATAGTCTCCAGGGCACAGAAAATACTCAGATTCTCCTACTCAGTTGGGCAGAGTTATCTTCACCCATGAAAAGAAAATCTTAAGAACATTGTTAGGTTAGGTGAGACACAGTATGCTACTAATGTCCTCTCATCCGTCAAGAAAAGCCTTGAGATTATGAAGCACACCTGCTTCCAGCTTGTTGTAGTCCACTTATTTCATGCCTCCTATCACAAAAACAAAAAAGATTTAACCTAACCCATAACACATTATTACTACTGCTCATATCCTTAATACACCTTGCATATTTCCCCACAAAACCATAATAAAACATTAAAACCCCTGTAATCCCAACTTCCCCCCTTGGACACATGCATCACATCGTGATTCATGTGTTCAAAAAACAAAACAACAACAATATTGCCTATTAAACCAAAAATAATAACTAAACTGAAAATGACAACCCTTGAGCATATTTTTACTTAACTGTATCCCATAACACTATTCAAGGAATACCTCTCTTTCAGGACTAACTCTCTCACTTCATCCTTGTCCTGTTTGGACTAATTTATATAAATATATAGGATTTTTTCCAAATTATAAACTTCTTCACAATTATCCTTATTTTATCTAACTCCCTAATTCAACATGCCTCTAGAATTCATAGTGCGGGTGATCAGGTCGCACTATAAAGCCAGGACAGATTTCAGAGGTCATTGAAATCATTCAATTAATTGTTTCATCCAATAGTATACTACTCATTAATAACCATCAAAACATTTCATAAATGTTGTATCCCGAGTGTACAGTAAGTACAGCTCTTTTCAAAATAAATCACACATATTTACTTATCACTCAGTAAATAAAACCCAAATTACATGCGTATGCCCCTTTAAGATATTTCACTTCCATCCCATCAAAAAAAACCAAATAGAAATAAAAATCCTATACAACTAACATTTCATACTAAGTAGTTTGTTTGTGGTTATTCGAACACCATATAGTAAAACAATAAACAAACAAAAATGGCCAGGCCTTATTTATTTTGGTAGCTCCCTATGACAACCTAAAAATAAAACTACTTAATTTTACTAACTAGTTCCACCCTAGCCTACAGACTTTTTTAACCTCCCAATAAAGAAATCCCCATGTTCCTGGAAGAGAAAGTATACATGTCGTTAACATATAATCAACAATCCAAAGATAGTAATTACACACAAAACATCATACATATATCCCCAGTCCTATCTCATCAACAATCATTAACCCCAGCATCGATTTAAAATAGTTTGATACGTCGTGTCCTACTTTACCCCTAACATAATATTATAGGAGACTCCCATCAATCCTTAAAAGAAAACTCCCACTTAGAAGACACTAGATAATAACACATTTTATTAAGTTAACTACACCTTCCACTATAAACCTATAACCCCTTTTTAGTAATTTAAACGTCGCAAAATGTTGCATTGATGTTTTCTTTTTTCTTTTTTTTCTAAATATAAACTTATTGTTTCATAATCCAAAACCCATAAAAAGATGTCTACTTAATCCATCAAGCCAACAGCAACAACTACCTCCCCAGGTTCAACGTACTATAAACAAATTATCGTTATCTGAAGTAATAAAACATCATCATAACTAACTGCTGTTTAAACAAGCTATATAATGTCATAATAAAATGATCAATTATCAAATATCGTTCCTTATTCAACTATCGAGACATGTTCTTCATTAGTTAATCGTCTCCACAAAGCAATACTACCTAATAACATATTCTCATTCTCCTAAGTATAAATAATTACTTCTATTAAACAATCCCATTCAACATCAAGTCAACCTGTCTCATCACCCAATTAACTTATTTTTTTTAAACCCTCTACAATATCTATCATACTCTACCGCTAATTTCCCTCATAACGGTACCTCAACAGATGACACATTATTTTATATTTATAGTAAAAACCAATAAAACATCAAATTCGCCAATATGCAATTTCAATTACTATGTTATCCTATCCAACATGGATTGGTAGGACAACATCTTTCCTATAATGTTATCAATGAAACCAGTAATTCACATCAACAACATCAATGTAAAATATTTGCTTTCTGTCCCTCACTGGATTCAAACCAGGGACCCTCTGCACACATTGACAACATTCACCATCGAAGCACCGTTACCCGTCGCTCCACCAGTGCCACACAAAGCATCTACTTCCAGTTCATAGAGCAAGTGACGTCACCCAACGAAAACCACACTAGCTCTCACCGCTAACCAGCTAGCAATGTCCTGCCGATAACAATAATAATAATAATATGCCATTTAGCAGACGCCTTTATCCAAAGCGACCCACAGTCATAATATTCAATCTCATATGACTTCCTACAAAATACGCAATCCTTGTACACTTAACGTAACCCATAATATCCCTTATAGCGCTCTCACGTTTCAGCAAGCCCCAATGTCCAACATCCACAGACAAAAATGGAAATTCTTCCATTTTTCCTAGCAGACCTAATAAACCACTTTGAAACAGCGTTCTGCATTTACCTCTATCATAGGGTTTAAAAACGAACTTAACAACATTAACTATCCTAAATTGCCGTAGTAACGTCATGTTTGGTTCAGTTGATCTATTACCATAAAAGACATTCACTTCTCCATGCGTCGTAAACTATATCCTATTTCTCTTGTAATCAACTAAAATCATAGCCACACAATTAAACCATCACTCCGCCATTACAGAATGAATTAACTATCCTTTCTAAGTAAGCTACAAGTAACACCAAACACTTGCTGTAGTTTACCATCATATATTGAAATCATCCATTTATCACAATCCAATTTATTTATAGACATATTCCACCATTGTCACTCGTTTAATCTAGCAAAACCTTATTCAATGACTACCACGTACTCTCCTCTCCATACCCGTTAACATTTTAGCAGATGCTCTTATTCCAAACGACATTATTATACTTATACTAGCCCCCCTGTTATGATTTAACTGGATAGAACCCAAATGCAGACAAGTACACCAAGCCAGAGAAGGTTTAACAGGTTTATTTACAATGTTCAATAGTCCAGGTTTCCAATAATAGGGGAAGAGCAAGTCCAGGTTACAGGGAGGGTAACAGATCCAGGTCAGGGCAGGTGTGGTACCGTAATGGCCTAGTGTCCGTGGTGTGTCCAAAAGAGAGGTCCGGTAGTGGAGAGCAGGATGGTGGTGGCAGGAGTGAAGCGGAGGCAGGAGTCAGGTTCCTAATATCTGTGGCACAGGAGAAAAAGTAAATAGAACAGACCAAAAACACAAAGAGCAAAAAATAAACAGGTTGAGTCGGCAGCGAGACTAACATGGTTGTCTTGACTATGATCTGACGATGAGTGGTAAGTTTGACCGGGTCTTAAAGGCTGAGGTGATTATGGTGAATGAGCTGCAGCTGGAACCCTGACTCCCGCACACCAGACTTCACTCCTGCAATCAAGGACAGACAGAGGGGAGGGAGAGAGCAGAGAGAGAGCTACCTAGCAGCAGTAGGCCTAACAGTACCCCCCCCTCTACGGACGCCACCTGGCGGCCGACGGGGTTTATCGGGATGTAACCTATGAAACTCTCGGACCAGAGCAGGATCCACAATGAAGCTCCTGGGCACCCAGGAACGTTCCTCAGGACCATAACCCTCCCAATCCACCAGGTACTGGAAACCACGACCCCGGCGGCGAACATCCAGAAGTCGCCGGACAGTGTAGACCGGACCCCCACCCACGATCCTGGGCGGAGGAGGGGGACGAGAGGGCGGGCACAGAGGGCTAACCGACACAGGCTTAATCTGGGAAACATGAAAGGTGGAATGAACCCGTAGGGAGGCAGGAAGCTGTAGCTTAACCGCGCAGGGGTTAACAATAGACAGTATCTTGAACGGTCCTATAAAACGAGGCGCCATCTTCTTAGACTCCACCTTCAATGGAAGGTCCCGTGACTTCAGCCATACCTCTTGACCAGGAGAGTAACCGGGAGCCTGGGACCGGTGACGGTTGGCTTGCCTCTGCATATACGCCGAAGCTCGGGACAGAGCTACCCTGGCCTTCCTCCAGACCTTGAAGCAGCGGCGCATGTGGGACTGCACCGAGGGTACCGCCAGTTCCCTCTCTTGAGAAGGGAACAGGGGAGGTTGATAACCCAGAGCACACAGAAAAGGAGACAAACCAGAGGAAGCGTTAGTCAAGGTGTTATGAGCATATTCCACCCAGGGGAGCATGGAGCTCCATGACCCAGGGTTAGACCCTGTGACACAGCGAAGAGCGGTCTCCATCTCCTGGTTCGCTCTCTCGGCTTGCCCGTTGGTCTGGGGGTGATATCCAGAGGATAGGCTGGATGTAATGCCCAAAGCTTTACAGAAAGCTTTCCACACCTGGGAGACAAACTGGGGACCCCTGTCAGAGACAATATCCGTGGGTAGACCATGAGAGCGGAACACATGTTCAACCAAAATATCAGCCGTCTCTCTGGCAGTGGGCAGTTTAGGTAGGGCCAAAAATGAGCGAACTTAGAAAAACGATCAATCACCGTAAGAATGACAGTCTTTCCAGACGAGGGGGAAGTCCAGTGACAAAATCCATAGCGATATGTGACCAGGGCCGGCTGGGTATAGGTAGAGGTCGTAGATGACCAGCGCTGGCCTGGGTGGAGTTCTTACGCCGTGCACAACCCGTACAAGCAGCAATGAAGGCTCGAGTGTCCGCCTCCATCGTGGCCCACCAGAACTTCCGTCGCACAAAGTCAAGGGTCCGCGAAACTCCAGGGTGACAGGTAAGGGGAGACGAGTGAGCCCACTGAAGTACCTGGGAGCGAGCAGACTCAGGGACAAACATCCGGTTAGGAGGGCCCCTCCCAGGGTCAGCTTGATGATGTTGAGCCTGTCTAACAATCCCCTCGATGTCACATGTGATGACCGCAATACTGCAGGTAGGAGGCAAAATGGGTTCAGGGTTACTACCAGTCTCAACAGCCGAATGAACACGAGACAGAGCGTCAGGCTTGACGTTGCGTGACCCAGGACGGTAAGACAGAGAAAAATTGAATCTCCCAAAAAATAGTGCCCACCTGGCTTGCCGGGGGTTGAGCTGCTTCGCTGACTGGAGGTAAGCCAGATTCTTATGATCCGTCCAAACGATGAAGGGTTGTTCCGCCCCCTCCAACCAATGTCGCCACTCCTCGAGAGCCAGCTTAACGGCGAGCAGTTCACGATTGCCAACATCATAATTCCTCTCTGCCTGAGAAAGTTTCCTTGAGAGAAAAGCACAGGGATGCAGTTTGTTATCTTCAGGAGAACGTTGTGACAACACCGCACCTACCCCAGTGTCGGATGCATCCACCTCCACGACAAACTGGCGGTCGGGGTCCGGCTGCATCAGAATGGGAGCCGAGGCGAAGCGATGTTTCAGTTCTTCGAACGCTGATTCGGCCCCCTTCATTCCAAGCGAACGGTCGTGAGATGGAGGTGAGAGCGGTGAGTGGCGCCGCAATGCGGCTGTAGTCCTTGATGAACCTCCTATAGAAGTTCGCAAACCCCAGGAATCGTTGAAGTTGTTTGCGGGTAGAGGGGGCTGGCCAGTCCGTGACAGCAGAGATCTTAGCTGGGTCCATCCGCAACTCCCCCTGAGCTATGATGTAACCCAAAAAGAGGTCTCAGACACATGAAATTCACATTTCTCCATCTTCACAAACAGTTTGTTCTCCAACAACCTTTGCAACACCTGGCGCACATGCAGTTCATGTTCCTGGGAGGACTCTGAGAAAATCAAGATATCATCCAGATAGACAAAAACAAACCGATTCAACATGTCCCGAAGGACATCATTGACTAGTGCCTGAAAAACAGCAGGGGCATTGGACAACCCAAAAGGCATAACCAGATACTCAAAATGTCCCAAGGGTGTGTTGAAGGCAGTCTTCCATTCATCACCCTTACGAATGCGCACCAGGTGATACGCATTTCGTAGATCCAGTTTCGTAAAGATGGTAGCACCATGAAGGAGGGGAAAAGCAGAATTAATCAAAGGCAGAGAATACTTGTTCTTAATGGTGATGTTGTTAAGTCCACGGTAATCAATACAGGGTCTGAGGGTCTTATCCTTCTTAGCAACAAAAAGAATCCCGCTCCTACAGGTGACGAGGAAGGACGCATAATACCTGTCGCCAAGGAGTCCCGAATGTAGTTCTCCATAGCCTCCGTCTCCGGCCGGGAGAGATTGTACAGGCGACTGCTGGGGAGCGGGGCTCCTGGCTGGAGGTCAATGGCGCAGTCGTAAGGCCGGTGAGGAGGAAGAGAAGTAGCTCTGTGTTTGCAGAAAACGGATGCCAGGTCATGATACACGTCAGGAACAGCAGAAAGATCAATGGACTCCAGTGGAGGTTGAGGCACAGTACTGGCAGGAGTCTGAGCAGAACACAAACAATTCACATGACAAAATGTGCTCCATGAAACAATTCTACCTGTCACCCAATCAATGTGTGGATTGTGTCTTATGAGCCAGGGGATACCAAGGACCAGGGGGGTCTGTGGGCAGTCGATAATATGGAATTGAATGTTCTCCTGATGATTTCCCGACACTCTAAGACAAACAGGAACAGTCTGATGGGTAATACGGGTCAACAATTGTCCATTTAGACCCTTAGCCTGCAGCGGACAGTCCATAGGAACAGTCTCCAAATCCATTTGTTGAGCCCACTCTCTATCCAAAAGCTTTCGTCGGCACCAGAGTCAATCAGCGCACTAACCGAGAAATTCTGGGACTGCCACTGGAGGGATGCCTGGAGCAAAATGCGGGGAGAAGAGGAAGAATCCGCTGCTCGGCTCACCAAAACTTCTCCCATTAATGATGAGCCGGCCCTTTTCCCGGACGAACTGGGCAGGAAGGAACGAAATGACCAGCTTCTCCACAATACAGGCAGACCCGAGCCTGAATACGATGTGCACGCTCCTCTGAGGACAACCGTGCACGACCCACCTCCATGGCTTCGGGTTCAGTGCTCCTCGTATCGCCTCGGGAAGACACGGCTTTCTCCGTAGGGAAGATGCGGGGAGGAGTTTGTTGATGACAGACAGGTTGCTTGGAACTAACACTCCTCTCCCGGCGGCGCTCCCGAATCCGATTATCCAACCTGATGGTGAGTGAAATAAGATTATCCAGCGTAGGCGATTCATCATATGACACCAATTCATCTTTTAAAGTCTCAGACAAAGCATTGATGAACACTCCTTGTAATGCCTCGTCATTCCAACCACTCACTGCTGCTAAAGTCCGAAACTCCACTGCCATCTCCGCCACACTGCGAACCCCCTGCCGAAGAGAAAACAACCGTTTCGCAGCCTCCTTGCCTCGTACGGGGTGGTCAAAAACCTTCCTCATCTCAGTGGTGAAGGCAACGTAAGCGTTGCAAATGTCCGACTGACTCTCCCAGACCGCGGATCCCCAGGCACGAGCGGAACCGCTAGTAGAGTTGATAAGGTAGGCAATACGGGCTCTTTCTGAGGCGTAGGTGAGGGGCTGTTGTTCAAACACTAACGAGCATTGAGTCAAAAAATCGCCACAGGTTCCCATGTTCCCGTCATAGCGCTCTGGAGCAGGAACAAAAGGCTCTCTGATCTGGCCTGAAGGGGTAGTAAGGGCAGACACTTGATTGGTGAGTAATTGAACCTGATTAAGCAGCACCTGACTGTCCTCAGCAATCGTCTTAAACAGGGTATCATGTTGGCCAAGTAAAATGCCCTGATTGGCTATGGCAGTCCAAATTTGAGTGCACTCTGGGGTGGTATCCGAGCTACTGTCTGCTGGGTTCATGTTGGTCAGATCATACTGTTATGATTTAACTGGATAGAACCCAAATGCAGACAAGTACACCAAGCCAGAGAAGGTTTAACAGGTTTATTTACAATGTTCAATAGTCCAGGTTTCCAATAATAGGGGAAGAGCAAGTCCAGGTTACAGGGAGGGTAACAGATCCAGGTCAGGGCAGGTGTGGTACCGTAATGGCCTAGTGTCCGTGGTGTGTCCAAAAGAGAGGTCCGGTAGTGGAGAGCAGGATGGTGGTGGCAGGAGTGAAGCGGAGGCAGGAGTCAGGTTCCTAATATCTGTGGCACAGGAGAAAAAGTAAATAGAACAGACCAAAAACACAAAGAGCAAAAAATAAACAGGTTGAGTCGGCAGCGAGACTAACATGGTTGTCTTGACTATGATCTGACGATGAGTGGTAAGTTTGACCGGGTCTTAAAGGCTGAGGTGATTATGGTGAATGAGCTGCAGCTGGAACCCTGACTCCCGCACACCAGACTTCACTCCTGCAATCAAGGACAGACAGAGGGGAGGGAGAGAGCAGAGAGAGAGCTACCTAGCAGCAGTAGGCCTAACACCCCCTTGGGAATCGAACACCCAACCCTGGCTTTGCAAGCACCGTGCTCTACCAACTGAGCTACAGAGGACCACAGATGAGCGTATAGTGCCTTTTTCTGATAATGTTATAATTGTAGCCTATTGCATTACTTTAGTTTAAAATATGAGTTTGTTTATTCAACAAATCTAGAACCCACTATAGCATAATAGCCAAAGCGTCTTGCATCCCCTAATTCACGTAACGAAAATACATTATCATTCTAGAATTCAACTATTCGCATACATTACTGATGTCACGCAAACCATAGAATAAAGTAATAACAATTAGAATTTTGTCAAATAAATGTTTTCCATCCAACTATTCAAACTTTCTTTAAATAAGTCTTTCAGCTCGATACAGTCAAACAAGTATGACTCTCTTTTAACCGGAAACTAGTTAATGGCATTAGTAAAATCTATTCACATCCCAACAATAACTAATAATATATGTATATTCATAATATTAAAATACCTTACTTTCATTCCAGTCTACCTAATCAATTCAAATTATGGCCAAATCTCTTATCCAAATCGCCAGTCCGCTATTCAAATGTAACTGTCCTTTCTGATTTAGACTATAGACACTCCTCCTTCTTTCCCGTTGAATAAGAATAAATTCAGTCTGAATAGACTCAGGCTGCTAAATCTTCCAATCTTATCCTGACTGTTCCTTCAATCTAAACAACCCACAACTATAGCTAAACTATACTTAGAAAACCTAGACTCTGTTCAGCGATGCAGAATCTATGCTTTATCGAAATGACAAGTTAATCCTCCTTTATTCAAATGATAATGGTCAGTAGTTTTAGTATCTGGCACATACCACACTTTATCAGAAAATAGCTTTGAAGGACACAGATCTCACACTCTCAACGTAATCAACTTAGCAGTCAACAAGTCAAACCCCACATTCATTGATTTGGAAACAGATCTAACGACCTAACCAAATGAATTATATATCTGCTTCTGAAATAATAGATAGTTTATTATAATGCTTAATTCTACCACGTCCTATGTACTCTCTCCCATTTCCACGTACGTCTACGTGTTTGGGCAAGTCAACACCTATAATTTTATTCAATCCCTCGTATTAAATCACACTCACATAAAATTAATTACATTCCAATATATTCATATCTACCAAACCATTCATGTTTCTAATTATTCTTTATTGCCACAATCTGTTAATCACCATCTAGTCTCAGCGGAACAAACAACAAATTACCCAAATCCTTTCCCTCAGTCATAGAATCCTCCTAGAATCATATATGCTGGTCACTATTCCCTGATCTTACAAAATTCTATGACAGGCATTGTTGTACGAAACTCCAAGATATAATTTACAAGAAAAGCTTATTATTCCAACGTATATATAATTATCAAACACACCTCTATATCTCATCATTCAAACTTCAGAGCGCGACTAATTTACACCATTAAACCACTCTTATTCCATATTTATACAATGTTGTTCTTAAACGCCCTTAATTACTTTGTATAACCTACAGGAATATTTTATTATATCAAAGGGCCCACATTTGGAATGTTAACCCTATCCTAGTTATTACTTTACTGTAGTCAATTTATCAGAATACTGCATCACCTCTAAAGTTTCTAAATATAATGTCAGAAACATACCCTAACAGATTTATCTTCTCTTTCCTAATGTGAGATTGAGCACACCCTTTCTCCATCAGACAGAAGCTTCAAACAACCTCAAATAGATTTCCTTTCCTTACAGAAAGGCTATTTACTTGCAGGATTTCTTATTATTCTCACTCACACAGATGAGCAGCCACTTGTGCCCAAATGAATCAGACAGTTGAATGACTCAGAGCCGCCCAAGCAACCCATTCCCCATATGAGATGAGCAGACCTACTCTATATATAACACTTTATCAAAATGTTGAAGCCCTTGTAGCTATTTAACCCGTTCACCTACTCAGGATGACCGGTGTTACTCCAATTTACGGTGTCAACTACGCCGGATGACCTAACTTTTTTACCTGATCGACCCTACCTAATTTTTGGCATCACCACAACACAGGATGATGCCCTACCTGCCCGTTTCAGATCTCTGGAGTGCTAATTTTAGCTCTCCAAAGCGGTATCCACAGGATTTGTATTTACTTAGCCCCCTAGGTATTACACTTCCTCAACACACCTGGACTTCTACTACGCTTTCCTAAGCGACCTGTCAATTCTGCCCTATTTTTTCTGTTACACTTTCTCAACACAGAAAAAGGAGCGGTATTACACAGGATTTCTGCCTACCTAAGCAGTCCTCAAGACGATTAACTTCCCCAACACGTCTAAAGCGGTATCTGCAGGACTTAACATGTTATTGTCTGATCGCTCAACCAGCGGGACAACCACCCGTGCCGAAATGACTCAGACAAAGCGATCAGCAAGATGAATCTAATGAATCAAATGAATCAAATCAATTGAACAGACGGTTCGGACAAACAACAGCGACATGTATTCTTAAATTCAAAAGCCCCTAGTCTCTAATTTTCTGGTTCTTAAATTTGGAGAGACCTACTTTGGTATTTCTGCTGCTGATACCGTGCCCCGGATCGGACCACACAAACGTTATACTATATAAGTAAGAACTTGGCTTACCTTTTAAAAGCGGCCGCTTTTGTTTGTATGGTCCGTCCAAGCCGTTTCATAACTGCAGATGTACACCGTCTCTGATCTCTTTTTTTCAACTCCTGGCAAGCTCGCCAAATTATGTCGTGGAAATATTTGACTCAAAAATATCTCTCAAGACACCGGAGCTTGTGAATTCAAGAATTTAGACTTTATTGCATAACAAAGCCTGAGCTTGCTCCATGGAGCAAAAACTGTCTCTCTTTGGCTTAGAGCTCCCTTTTATACACACAAATGCATAATCATGTTACATAGCATATACAGTCCCTCCCCTTAGGGCAAATGATTAACTTATTTTAGTACCACTCTACCTTAGCTTTCAACGTCCAGATGTCACCTGTAATGTACTCCAAAAGGTCATGGGCGCTTTTCCACAGGAAGCCTCTTCCCTAATCGCATTATATTGGTAGCAGACCCTTTCCCTAATCTCATTATATGGTTGCAGACCCCTTCTTTACAAATAATACACGTACATACACTAAGGCATTTATCATTTACCATCCTCCCTGGCCCTTGAGATTATGTGCATGTGGCCATGTGTCAGGTCATAGGGTCATAAGCAAAACAAATGATAACACTAGGTCCATTGTTACTCCAATCCCCACACAGCCATCACATGTCATTGACATACTCAGACCAGCTGCAGAGAGTCTATGAAAAACACATAAATGTCTCTGCCCTTCAACTGGTTCTCAATCCATAAACATTTTAAGGCATATAGGTGTTTAATTCTACAACATATGTACTTGAAAATCATCCATAACGTTTGCCAAAGCAAAGCATAAAACACAAGAATCATTAATGTTGCCAAGCGAAAGAAAGGGTAGTACATTTTAATTTAGATGCACTTTAAAGGGCAGCTCCACCACATTTCAACTTCATTTTCAGTATTTCCAGCACCGTACCATTGTCAACACATGTGAAAACAGCACATGCCTAAGTTTTGTAGAAAAAAAATATCAAGTTAAAACGTTCTACCCGATGACATCATCAAAAGTAAAAAAAAAAAAATTTAAACTTATAATCTTACCCAGTGATGTCACAGAGAAGCATTTCTTAGGAGCTTTCTTCTGAACCTTTTAACCACAGATCATGGAAATGCGTCATTTTCACAAATATAGACAGTTGTTTGGGCTGGAGATGAAATGTGAGGTTGGAAAGTGGCAAAATTGCCCTTTAAATTGCATTTATTAACCAAACCCAAATGTGCTCAACCACTGTAATAGAAAACAGAGGGGGTCAGTAAATCTTGTTGTCAGTCAATGTCCTCTGAGCAGTCATTAAATAGGAGATTGCATGTCATTTTTCTACTACAAAATGTTGATATATGGAGTCCCTGTGTAATAAGACATCTTTGGATTGAACTTTTTTAAAACTTTCTCAGAGTCACCACCAGACATCTCTCTCTATGTCTGTAAACGGCTAAAGCTTTGTTCACACTGCAGGCCTTAATGCTCAAATCAGTTTTGTTTTCAAATCCGTTCTGGAAAACTGACTGTCCAAACACCGTGACCAAATTGGATATGTGTTCAGACAGCAGTCTACAATTGAGTACAATTGAGTACTTTTTCCACCAGTGTACTTAAGTACATTTAAAACCAGATACTTGTAGACTTTTACTCAAGTAGTATTTTACTGGGTGACTTTCACTTTTACTTGAATCATTTTCTATTAAGGATTCTATAAGGAGATGTCATCCCATTTGAAATAGGCCCTTTGCTTAGTTGGCTATAAAGAAGCAGTTCTTCAGAAATTCTTGAGAATTGAACTCCACCAGTGGGAGTTCCACATAATGTTTGTTCATGTTGTTTTTTCTTTCTTCATAGTCCCTTTCTTTTTGTGCCTTACTAAGTCAGAGTACATTTTCATAATATGTGTTGAAAACTGTCCTGAAGTTGAATTTAACCAGAACAGTCATTTTAATGAAAAATAAGCCTATGTTTCAGTATCCAGACAAAATAAATAAAAAACTATATTGAACACATTTACATTTACATTTACATTTACGTCATTTAGCAGACGCTCTTATCCAGAGCGACTTACAAATAGGTGCATTCACCCTATAGCCAGTGGGATAACCACTTTACAATATTTTTTTTTTTTTTTGGGGGTAGAAGGATTACTTTATCCTATCCCAGGTATTCCTTAAAGAGGTGGGGTTTCAAATGTCTCCGGAAGGTGGTGAGTGACTCCGCTGTCCTGGCATCGTGAGGGAGCTTGTTCCATCATTGGGGTGCCAGAGCAGCGAACAGTTTTGACTGGGCTGAGCAGGAACTATGCTTCCGCAGAGGTAGGGGAGCCAGCAGGCCAGAGGTGGATGAACGCAATGCCCTCGTTTGGGTGTAGGGACTGATCAGAGCCTGAAGGTACGGAGGTGCCGTTCCCCTCACAGCTCCGTAGGCAAGCACCATGGTCTTGTAGCAGATGCGAGCTTCAACTGGAAGCCAGTGGAGTGTGCGGAGGAGCGGGGTGACGTGAGAGAACTTGGGAAGGTTGAACACCAGACGGGCTGCGGCATTCTGGATGAGTTGTAGGGGTTTAATGGCACAGGCAGGGAGCCCAGCCAACAGCGAGTTGCAGTAATCTAGACGGGAGATGACAAGTGCCTGGATTAGGACCTGTGCCGCTTCCTGTGTAAGGCAGGGTCGTACTCTCCGAATGTTGTAGAGCATGAACCTGCAGGATCGGGTCACCGCCTTGATGTTAGCGGAGAACGACAGGGTGTTGTCCAGGGTCACGCCAAGGCTCTTCGCACTCTGGGAGGAGGACACAATGGAGTTGTCAACCGTGATGGCGAGATCATGGAACACAGTCTCACCATTTTTGCCATGTCAAATCTAACATTATCCCCCCTGTTGCCCCAGACTGCCCAGCAGACGTGTACATTGTTCTGGACACCTCAGAGAGTGTGGCGCTGAGAGCCATAGTCACGATCGTGGGAAGGCGAAGTAGACCAAGGCGCAGCGTGTGAACCAAACATGACTTTATTAAATTAAAGTAACAAACAAAACACGATTCGTGAAGTCCACGGTTAAACATACCGACACGGAACAAAAACCCACAAACACAAAGTGAAACACAGACAGTTAAGTATGGCTCCCAATCAGAGACAACCAGCAAACAGCTGACACTCGTTGCCTCTGATTGGGAGTCACTTAGGCCAACACAGAAAACAACAACCTAGAACACCCAACCTAGAAACAACCCACACAGAACGAACACACCCTGGCTCAACATACAGAGTCCCGGAGCCAGAGCGTGACAGTACCCCCCCCTAAAGGCGCGGACTGCGACCGCGCCTCCATAAGGGCTAAACAAGGGAGGGCTGGGTGGGCATACCTCCTCGGCGGCGGTTCTGGCTCCGGCCTTGCCCACCACCCTCCAATCAAACCCCCGTAGCGCCCCTGGTCCGGTCTGACCCCGCTGGCTGGATCTGGACTGGACATTGACGGAGCGGATTGCTTACGCTCCGTGTGGAGCAGCTGACCGGTCTTACCAGGCTGACGACTCGCACCCCGGGCTTGGTGCGAGTAGCAGGAACGGGCTGGACCAGGCTGACGACTCGCACCCCTGGCTTGGTGCGAGTGGCAGGAACGGGCTGGACCAGGCTGACGACTCGCACCCCTGGCTTGGTGCGAGTGGCAGGAACGGGCTGGACCAGGCTGACGACGCACACCGTAGGCTTAGTGCGTGGAGCAGGGACAGGCCGGACAGGGCTGGCGACGCACCCCGTAGGCTTGGTGCGTGGAGCAGGGACAGGCCGGGCTGGGCTGACGACGCACACCGTAGGCTTAGTGCGTGGAGCAGGGACAGGCCGGGCTGGGCTGACGACGCACCCCGTAGACTTAGTGCGTGAAGCAGGGACAGGCCGGACAGGGCTGGCGACGCACCCCGTAGGCTTGGTGCGTGGAGCAGGGACAGGCCGGGCTGGGCTGACGACGCACACCGTAGGCTTGGTGCGTGGAGCAGGAACAGGCCGGGCAGGGCTGTCGACGCACACCGTAGGCTTGGTGCGTGGAGCAGGGACAGGCCGGGCAGGGCTGGCGACGCACACCGTAGGCTTGGTGCGTGGAGCAGGAACAGGCCGGGCAGGGCTGTCCACGCACACCGTAGGCTTGGTGCGTGGAGCAGGGACAGGCCGGACTGGGCTATGGAGACGGATAGGAGACCTGGAGTGAAGAGCTGCCACAACCCGTCCTGGCTGAATGCCTACCTTCACACACTCTGTGTGAGGCATCCGCACAGGACGTACAGGGCTGTGTACCCGTACTGGCATAACAGCACGTGATACTGGCGCAGGATATCCGGGACCGAGGAGAGGCACTGGAGGCCCCGAGCGCTGAGCCGGCACACTCCGTCCTGGCTGCATGCCCACCTTCGCACAACACGTGCGGGGTGCTCGCACAGGACGTACCGGACTATGCCGGACCACTCGTGGCACAGTGCGCAGCTCCGCATACCGCGGAACCTGCCCAGTCTCATGCTGCCATGCCTGAGTACGGGGAGTTGGCTTTGCTCTCCATCCAGGCTCCGCCAACCTGCCTTCTGGCCCCCAAAACCCGGTGGCCTTCTCTCCTCTTCTCCTATTTCGCCCTGTGGCAGCCTCCTGCTGCCCAGTCGCCCATGCCGTGTGCCCCCCCCTAAAAAATTATTGGGGGTGCCTCTCGTCCGTCCGACGATGGCACTGCTGACGCCGCTGCTCCTCTCCTGCCTGGGTCTTCCCCTTCATTGCCCTCCGGTACCGGACGGCCTCCTCCTCGGTAATCTGCCCCCAACCGAGGAGGACATCCACCAGAGTCACCTCCTGCGTGTGTTCCTGGACACGCTGCTTGGTCGTTGTATGGTGGGTTTTTCTGTCACGATCGTGGGAAGGCGAAGTAGACCAAGGCGCAGCGTGTGAACCAAACATGACTTTATTAAATTAAAGTAACAAACAAAACACGATTCGTGAAGTCCACGGTTAAACATACCGACACGGAACAAAAACCCACAAACACAAAGTGAAACACAGACAGTTAAGTATGGCTCCCAATCAGAGACAACCAGCAAACAGCTGACACTCGTTGCCTCTGATTGGGAGTCACTTAGGCCAACACAGAAAACAACAACCTAGAACACCCAACCTAGAAACAACCCACACAGAACGAACACACCCTGGCTCAACATACAGAGTCCCGGAGCCAGAGCGTGACAGCCAAGCCCTACGGCTCCTTTGTTGAACAGATCAAGCAGTTTGCCCTGGACTTTGTGGACCAGCTCAACACTAGGTGTGTATCACCTCCATACTGACTACATGACTGGTATTCATAAAAATATTATGTGGTTAACATTGGGTGTTTTCAGGTCCCTTACTTCAAAGAATTCATGACAATTAGCAAATAAAAGGTCAGTTATGCTACATAGTAATGATTATGGCTAGCTTGCCAAGAGAAATAAAGTGCAGCGTTAGCTACAAGGCTTCTGGGAAACTCGCACCTGACCGTTTATTCACCCCTGAAACTGTAACGCAGACCAAACAATATCAATCCTCCTACAGAGGCTTCCATTGGCAAACATCCTGTTTCATTCCATAAACCACTCTCTGTGATCATTATAAAAAATTGTCATATTGTACCAGTAAATTCACCACACACTCAGACCCACCCTGATAAACTGCACACAGAATGACCATTGATAACTGCTCTGGGCAACAGTGTTCTCCTGACAATGTGTTGTTAACGATCATCTCAGGAGGTCTGCCTCACTACATGCAGTCTTATGAACATGTTGTGTGTTGACCTCTGTGTGAACTGTGGTTCAACAGTGATGAATCGGGGCTGAGAGGTAGTGTATGAGAACAGCTCCTCTCCTTATATGGTTGCTCAGGGTTGCGTTAATACTCAGCTCTTGGACAGACAGCACAGACCCTCAGGTTGTTAGGAACACCATCAGCTCCATAGTGTCTACCATGGTGAGTACACCATCGTCACATAGTTACCATCATACAAGCGGACATTTTGAAACCAAGGCCCTGTACCTAAATGTAATTTACTGTAGGCCATTTTTCTTTTGCCCAAACAGATTATTCTAATCAAATGTCTGTCTCTTCTTTTATGGATCTGTAGTACAAGGATTCTGAATGTTTGGTGAGGTTTTTCTTCAGTCTTTCTGATACATCTGCTAAATATGTGTATGTGACCAATAAAATTTGATTTGATTTGTGATCTCATTTATGAACAGTGATTATAACTGGGGTTGATTTATGTTTATTGTTCCTTTTCAGTGCTGTTCGTTTGAGTGCAAGGT